>NW_027195029.1:525000-672500 GCF_038502225.1 Cherax quadricarinatus
AGTGTGTGTAAACGCACCTAGATAAACATTAGGTGAATACAAGTAGGTGATACACCTAGGTGTGTGACACATGTATCAGTGTGTCTCATGTAGATAAGCGCAAGTATAGCAATTAAATACACGTACATTACGTGAGGAGAGAGCTGCGTGTTGGCACGTGTTCCTAACACGTATAACCCAGCTGTGAACAAGACAGTGAACTAGTGACACAAGTGGGAATGGTGTTCCATATTCGTGAATAATGGAAGGCTGTGAGGGTAGCCTTTATACATGTCTGAGTAGTTATACATTATACATGTATGTATGAGAAGTTGTACATTATACATGTATGTATGAGAAGTTGTACATTATACATGTAGTCTGAGAAGTTGTACATTATACATGTATGTATGAGAAGTTGTACATTATACATGTATGTATGAGAAGTTGTACATTATACATGTATGTATGAGAAGTTGTACATTATACATGTATGTATGAGAAGTTGTACATTATACATGTAGTCTGAGAAGTCATTATACTTGATACATGTAGACCTGAGTGGCCGTTATGCATTATATAAATACTGGCTTAAGTAGGCGTTATACATTGTATGTTGTAAGAATGCATTATACATTACTATGTACAGGTTTGTGTGAATTATACATTATAGTTGACATTACACAACCCGTACATAGCAACTTCTGACGATGTTTCGGCCCGACTTGGGCCAGTACTCTCTCCTGCGTGCGAGTTGCTTGTGTATTGTTCTAGTCACGATATTGTGCCTCTCTCTTGTTTATAGTGTACATGTGTGAGGTAGTGGTAGTACTCTGGTAGTACTCTGGTAGTACTCTACAGTAATAGGATCCAGACCCTGAGGATGGTAATTCAGGCATGATGATTGGTAGTACTCTACAGTAATAGGATCCAGACACTGAGGATGGTAATTCAGGCAGGATGATTGGTAGTACTCTACAGTAATAGGGTCCAGACCCTGAGGATGGTAATTCAGGCAGGATGATTGGTAGTACTCTACAGTAATAGGGTCCAGACACTGAGGATGGTAATTCAGGCAGGATGAGTGGTAGTACTCTACAGTAATAGGATCCAGACCCTGAGGATGGTAATTCAGGCAGGATGATTGGTAGTACTCTACAGTAATAGGATCCAGACCCTGAGGATGGTAATTCAGGCAGGATGATTGGTAGTACTCTACAGTAATAGGATCCAGACCCTGAGGATGGTAATTCAGGCATGATGAGTGGTAGTACTCTACAGTAATAGGGTCCAGACACTGAGGATGGTAATTCAGGCATGATGAGTGGTAGTACTCTACAGTAATAGGATCCAGACCCTGAGGATGGTAATTCAGGCATGATGAGTGGTAGTACTCTACAGTAATAGGGTCCAGACCCTGAGGATGGTAATTCAGGCATGATGAGTGGTAGTACTCTACAGTAATAGGATCCAGACCCTGAGGATGGTAATTCAGGCATGATGAGTGGTAGTACTCTACAGTAATAGGATCCAGACCCTGAGGATGGTAATTCAGGCATGATGATTGGTAGTACTCTACAGTAATAGGATCCAGACCCTGAGGATGGTAATTCAGGCATGATGATTGGTAGTACTCTACAGTAATAGGGTCCAGACCCTGAGGATGGTAATTCAGGCAGGATGATTGGTAGTACTCTACAGTAATAGGATCCAGACCCTGAGGATGGTAATTCAGGCAGGATGATTGGTAGTACTCTACAGTAATAGGATCCAGACCCTGAGGATGGTAATTCAGGCAGGATGATTGGTAGTACTCTACAGTAATAGGGTCCAGACCCTGAGGATGGTAATTCAGGCAGGATGATTGGTAGTACTCTACAGTAATAGGGTCCAGACCCTGAGGATGGTAATTCAGGCAGGATGATTGGTAGTACTCTACAGTAATAGGGTCCAGACCCTGAGGATGGTAATTCAGGCATGATGAGTGGTAGTACTCTACAGTAATAGGATCCAGACCCTGAGGATGGTAATTCAGGCATGATGAGTGGTAGTACTCTACAGTAATAGGGTCCAGACACTGAGGATGGTAATTCAGGCATGATGAGTGGTAGTACTCTACAGTAATAGGATCCAGACCCTGAGGATGGTAATTCAGGCATGATGAGTGGTAGTACTCTACAGTAATAGGATCCAGACCCTGAGGATGGTAATTCAGGCATGATGAGTGGTAGTACTCTACAGTAATAGGGTCCAGACCCTGAGGATGGTAATTCAGGCATGATGAGTGGTAGTACTCTACAGTAATAGGGTCCAGACCCTGAGGATGGTAATTCAGGCATGATGAGTGGTAGTACTCTACAGTAATAGGATCCAGACCCTGAGGATGGTAATTCAGGCAGGATGATTGGTAGTACTCTACAGTAATAGGATCCAGACCCTGAGGATGGTAATTCAGGCATGATGAGTGGTAGTACTCTACAGTAATAGGGTCCAGACCCTGAGGATGGTAATTCAGGCAGGATGATTGGTAGTACTCTACAGTAATAGGATCCAGACCCTGAGGATGGTAATTCAGGCAGGATGATTGGTAGTACTCTACAGTAATAGGATCCAGACACTGAGGATGGTAATTCAGGCAGGATGATTGGTAGTACTCTACAGTAATAGGGTCCAGACCCTGAGGATGGTAATTCAGGCAGGATGATTGGTAGTACTCTACAGTAATAGGGTCCAGACCCTGAGGATGGTAATTCAGGCAGGATGATTGGTAGTACTCTACAGTAATAGGGTCCAGACACTGAGGATGGTAATTCAGGCATGATGATTGGTAGTACTCTACAGTAATAGGGTCCAGACACTGAGGATGGTAATTCAGGCATGATGAGTGGTAGTACTCTACAGTAATAGGGTCCAGACACTGAGGATGGTAATTCAGGCAGGATGATTGGTAGTACTCTACAGTAATAGGGTCCAGACACTGAGGATGGTAATTCAGGCATGATGAGTGGTAGTACTCTACAGTAATAGGATCCAGACACTGAGGATGGTAATTCAGGCAGGATGATTGGTAGTACTCTACAGTAATAGGGTCCAGACCCTGAGGATGGTAATTCAGGCAGGATGATGCGCTGTATAGTCCTTGTGGCTTAGCGCTTCTTTTTGATTATAATAATAATCAGGCAGGATGATTGGTAGTACTCTACAGTAATAGGGTCCAGACACTGAGGATGGTAATTCAGGCATGATGAGTGATAGTACTCTACAGTAATAGGGTCCAGACACTGAGGATGGTAATTCAGGTATGATGATTGGTAGTACTCTACAGTAATAGGATCCAGACCCTGAGGATGGTAATTCAGGCATGATGATTGGTAGTACTCTACAGTAATAGGGTCCAGACCTTGGACCCATTATGTACCTCTGTAATCTTTTGACTACCGCCCACAGGATGCGTATGGGATGCATAATAAACATATTAAACCAACTCTACAGTAATGTTAGGCTGAGATAACAGATGAGACAACCTTGACTCACACGAGAGACAGACAGACTTGCTCTTATCACTGCAGCTGTGAGTTTCTTGTTGAAACTCCAGATGCTCACTATGTGTGTGTGTTTACCTACTTGTGTTGACTAAGCTGAGTGTTCACTGGTTGAGCTGCTGCTGTTGCTCGCATGACGGGGTTCACCTGTGTTGAAAATTGGTCAGGTGATACCGTCACCATGTGGAAGACACGTATGTTAAATTAGACACATGTCTAACACTTGCGTATCTTTATTGAGGAAGCGTTTCGCCAAACAGTGGTGTCTTCAGTCCACTACAAAGAGGAATGGTGGAGATGTTGTTAGGTAAGACACATATGCAACAGTTAGGTATCTTTATTATGAAACGTTTCGCCTACACAGTAGGCTTCTTCAGTCAAGTACAGAGGAAATATAAACACAAATGCAGTATAATGTGATCCTTTATTGACAACGTTTCACCCACACAGTGGGCTTTCTCAAGTCACACACGGATCTACCTGGGGTTGGAAGGTACGAGAGTATTTATAGTCAGAATGTTGAGGTCAGGTGGAGAATGCTGCATCTGATGATCTACCGGGTGGGGTTATAGAGTCTTGGGTAGCTTGGCAGGGGTATTGCCAAGCTACCCAAGACTCTATAACCCCACCCGGTAGATCATCAGATGCAGCATTCTCCACCTGACCTCAACATTCTGACTATAAATACTCTCGTACCTTCCAACCCCAGGTAGATCCGTGTGTGACTTGAGATGTCAATAAAGGATCACATTATACTGCATTTGTGTTTATATTTCCATTGTGTCGGTATTTTATACCATTTATTGCCAGTCAAGTACAGAAAAGTTGATAGAAGCAGAAGATACTTGAAGACGATGTAATCAGTCCATCACCCTTAAAGTTTTGAGGTGGTCAGTCCCTCAGTCTGGAGAAGAGCATTGTTCCATAGTATGAAACAATATGGAGATGAAGTGACAGAATGGAGCTTTTTATAGCGCCAAGAGGTGAGACGTAGGCCACTAGGAGAGGTAAGAACTCAGATGTTGAGAGGTCAGGTCCCTCTCAAATCCTGTCGGTATTTTATATCATTTTAATGTTGCATATGTGTCTTACCTAACAACCTGTCGGTATTTTATACCATTTTAATGTTCAATCTGTCAGACACTGCAACACAAGGGTATCTTGGTGCAGACCTGCAATCAACTTCGACAACTTCCACTAGTGAGAACGGCTGGATTTGAGAGGGACCTGACCTTTCAACATCTGAGTTCTTACCTCTCCTAGTGACCTACGTCTCACCTCTTGGCGCTATAAAAAGCTCCATCCTGTCACTTCTTCTCCATATTGTTTCATACTATGGAACAATGATCTTCTCCAGACTGAGGGACTGACCACCTCAAAACTTTAAGGGTGATGGACTGATTACATCGTCTTCAAGTATCTTCTGCTTCTATCAACTTTTCTGTACTTGACTGAAGAAGCCTACTGTGTAGGCGAAACGTTTCATAATAAAGATACCTAACTGTTGCATATGTGTCTTACCTAACAACCTGTCGGTATTTTATACCATTTTAATGTTCAGTGGTGGAGATCAGTAGGAGTTAGGGGTAATTAGTCCCTCAGTCTTCTCGTTTTCTTAGTTATCTCAGTATTAGGACTGATGAAACTACTCGTGGCGAAACGTCTCCTTTAATAAATGTCCTGAACTATACACAAGTGCCTTTTTCTTCAGGTATTTATTGGCTCATTTGGTGCAGAACTTTCTACCGTTGTTTGTTCATCTGGGTAAATGTTCCATCTGTCATCCCTTGTCCTAAACTCACGTGTCATTCTGTCTTTGTTCACTTTGTCGTTTCTCTGAGTATTTTATATGTTGTGATCGTGACCCCTCTTGTACTACACACCTCTTGTGCCAGTAAGTCTAATATGTGTAGTTTTTCTTTGTAACTGTCGCCCTTAACTCCGGCGTCAGTCTTGTGGTCAACGTGTAAAAATTATCGACTTAATTAATGTGCTTTGATTAGGCCTGTTATCATCCTGTTCTTCCTCTCTATCTCCTGATTCGTGGTAATGCAAGATGATGCAGTGTGCAATAAGAACGTAAAGAACACTGCAGCAGGCCTACTGGCCCATTCCAGGCAGGTCCTAGTCCCTCACCGGCCCAAGCCAATGCCCCAACCTGGTCAGGTCAGGTCACATTCACTTAAGGAAGGAGCACGGCATCTAACCTAGTAGCACAAGCTAGTCAGGTCCAACTTACACCCACCCACATCCACTCATGTACTTATCTAACCTATTTTTAAAACTGCGTGAAGGTATGAATAAGAACATAAGAAAGGAGGAGCACTGCAGGAGGCCTGTTGGCCCATACTAGGCAGGTCCTTTACAATTCATCCCACTAACAAAACGTTTCCCCAACCCAATTTTCAATGCTACCCAAGAAACAAGCTGATATGCAGAAGCCTGTTAAATGTTTTGCACTCTAGCAGCTCTGCTGGTGTTGGTCTTAGGAACATTTCAAGATGACAGATTGAACATTAAAATGGTATAAAATACCGACAGGTTGTTAGGTAAGACACATATGCAACAGTTAGGTATATTTATTATGAAACGTTTCGCCTACACAGTAGGCTTCTTCAGTCAAGTACAGAAAAGTTGATAGAAGCAGAAGATACTTGAAGACGATGTAATCAGTCCATCACCCTTAAAGTTTTGAGGTGGTCAGTCCCTCAGTCTGGAGAAGAGCATTGTTCCATAGTATGAAACAATATGCTCTTCTCCAGACTGAGGGACTGACCACCTCAAAACTTTAAGGGTGATGGACTGATTACATCGTCTTCAAGTATCTTCTGCTTCTATCAACTTTTCTGTTGTGCAAGAAAGGTATAAAATTCCGACAATATGAAAGTTAAGACACATGTGCAACATCTGGATATCTTTATTGTAGACGTTTCGCCATCCAGTGGCTTTATCAATACAGATTCTAGGACATAATAGGAAGACAGTAGAACTATATACAAAAGATGAGGTAATCAGTCCCTCGGCCTTGGAGTTAGTGTTCACAGCATCGTGGTGGAGGAGAGTCTGGAGCAAAGGCAAGAAGACTGGCGTTTATATAGGCGTCAGTGGAAGGGACGGGCAGCAGACGAGGGCAGTCACTGGTAGGCGGGATACCCCAGTGGAAGTAGGTCCTTCCCAAAGAGATGGGTTAGTTGCAGCAGCCGTGAAGAAGGTCTTGTATATGTCCTCTGGTATCCCGCCTACCAGTGACTGCCCTCGTCTGCTGCCCGTCCCTTCCACTGACGCCTATATAAACGCCAGTCTTCTTGCCTTTGCTCCAGACTCTCCTCCACCACGATGCTGTGAACACTAACTCCAAGGCCGAGGGACTGATTACCTCATCTTTTGTATATAGTTCTACTGTCTTCCTATTATGTCCTAGAATCTGTATTGATAAAGCCACTGGATGGCGAAACGTCTACAATAAAGATATCCAGATGTTGCACATGTGTCTTAACTTTCAACTTTTCTGTACTTGACTGAAGAAGCCTACTGTGTAGGCGAAACGTTTCATAATAAATATACCTAACTGTTGCATATGTGTCTTACCTAACAAGATGACAGATAAATCATACAAATTTTCCTAACAGGGATGTAAATGCGTGGAACAGTCTTCCCAGTGGGGTGATAGAGGCTAGGACCTTGGGTACCTTTAAGAGGAGACAGACTGGACAAATATATGAGTGGGAGGGGCTGGGTTTGATTGGTGTCAAGGGGTACGGGAGTTATTTCTTGAGTAGCTTTAGGTAGACGTCGTTTTGATAAGGACCTGCCTCGTATGGGCCAGTAGGCCTGCAGTGTTCCTTCATTCTTATGTGGCTTTGTACCTAGTTTTGATAAGGGACAGATCAAACCCATTCTTGAAGCTGTGTATGGTGTGTGGCTTCACACTGTGGCCGTGTATATGGTGTCTGGTAAGCTTGACCTTTAAAAAGGGGTTATATAAAGAGAAGAAAGAATGGCTGAATTTATATTTTCACGTGTGTGGTAGGAAGGTAGGAGTGAGGGAGAGCAGTGGAAGGGAAGGAATGGTGGTAGGAAGGTAGGAGTGAGGGAGAGCAGTGGAAGGGAAGGAATGGTGGTAGGAAGGTAGGAGTGAGGGAGAGCAGTGGAAGGGAAGGAATGGTGGTAGGGAGGTAGGAGTGAGGGAGAGCAGTGGAAGGGAAGGAATGGTGGTAGGAAGGTAGGAGTGAGGGAGAGCAGTGGAAGGGAAGGAATGGTGGTAGGAAGGTAGGAGTGAGGGAGAGCAGTGGAAGGGAAGGAATGGTGGTAGGAAGGTAGGAGTGAGGGAGAGCAGTGGGAGGGAAGGAATGGTGGTAGGAAGGTAGGAGTGAGGGAGAGCAGTGGGAGGGAAGGAATGGTGGTAGGAAGGTAGGAGTGAGGGAGAGCAGTGGGAGGGAAGGAATGGTGGTAGGAAGGTAGGAGTGAGGGAGAGCAGTGGGAGGGAACGAATGGTGGTAGGAAGGTAGGAGTGAGGGAGAGCAGTGGAAGGGAAGGAATGGTGGTAGGAAGGTAGGAGTGAGGGAGAGCAGTGGGAGGGAAGGAATGGTGGTAGGAAGGTAGGAGTAAGGGAGAGCAGTGAGAGGGAAGGAATGGTGGTAGGAAGGGAGGAGTGTGGGAGAGCAGTGGGAGGGAAGGAATGGTGGTAGGAAGGTAGGAGTGAGGGAGAGCAGTGGGAGGGAAGGAATGGTGGTAGGAAGGTAGGAGTGAGGGAGAGAGTGGGAGGGAAGGAATGGTGGTAGGGAGTAGGAGTGAGGGAGAGCAGTGGGAGGGAAGGAATGGTGGTAGGAAGGTAGGAGTGAGGGAGAGCAGTGGGAGGGAAGGAATGGTGGTAGGGAGGTAGGAGTGAGGGAGAGCAGTGGGAGGGAAGGAATGGTGGTAGGGAGGTAGTGAGGGAGAGCAATGGGAGGGAAGGAATGGTGGTAGGAAGGTAGGAGTGAGGGAGAGCAGTGGGAGTGAAGGAATGGTGGTAGGAAGGTAGGAGTGAGGGAGAGCAGTGGGGGGGAAGGAATGGTGGTAGGAAGGTAGGAGTGAGGGAGAGCAGTGGGAGGGAAGGAATGGTGGTAGGAAGGTAGGAGTGAGGGAGAGCAGTGTGAGGGAAGGAATGGTGGTAGGGATAGGGTGAGGGAGAGCAGTGGGAGGGAAGGAATGGTGGTAGGTAGGAGTGAGGGAGAGCAGTGGGAGGGAAGGAATGGTGGTAGGAGTGAGGGAGAGCAGTGGGTGGGGTAGGAATGGTGGTAGGGAGGTAGGAGTGAGGGAGAGCAGTGGTAGGGAAGGAATGGTGGTAGGTAGGTAGGAGTGAGGGAGAGCAGTGGGAGGGAAGGAATGGTGGTAGGAAGGTAGCAGTGAGGGAGAGCAGTGGGAGAGAAGGAATGGTGGTAGGAAGGTAGGAGTGAGGGAGAGCAGTGGGAGGGAAGGAATGGTGGTGCGAAGGTCGGAGTGAGGGAGAGCAGTGGAAGGGAAGGAATGGTGGTAGGAAGGTAGGAGTGAGGGAGAGCAGTGGGAGGGAAGGAATGGTGGTAGGAAGGTAGGAGTGAGGGAGAGCAGTGGGAGGGAAGGAATGGTGGTAGGAAGGTAGGAGTGAGGGAGAGCAGTGGGAGGGAAGGAATGGTGGTAGGAGTGAGGGAGAGCAGTGGGAGGGAAGGAATGGTGGTAGGAAGGTAGGAGTGAGGGAGAGCAGTGGAAGGGAAGGAATGGTGGTAGGAAGGTAGGAGTGAGGGAGAGCAGTGGGAGGGAAGGAATGGTGGTAGGAAGGTAGGAGTGAGGGAGAGCAGTGGAAGGGAAGGAATGGTGGTAGGAAGGTAGGAGTGAGGGAGAGCAGTGGGAGGGTAGGAATGGTGGTAAGGTAGGAGTGCAGTGGGAGGGAAGGAATGGTGGTAGGGAGGTAGGAGTGAGGGAGAGCAGTGGAAGGGAAGGAATGGTGGTAGGAAGGTAGGAGTGAGGGAGAGCAGTGGGAGGGAAGGAATGGTGGTAGGAAGGTAGGAGTGAGGGAGAGCAGTGGGAGGGAAGGAATGGTGGTAGGAAGGTAGCAGTGAGGGAGAGCAGTGGGAGGGAAGGAATGGTGGTAGGAAGGTAGGAGTGAGGGAGAGCAGTGGGAGAGAAGGAATGGTGGTAGGAAGGTAGGAGTGAGGGAGAGCAGTGGGAGAGAAGGAATGGTGGTGAGGGAGAGCAGTAGGAAGGTAGGAGTGAGGGAGAGCAGTGGGAGGGAAGGAATGGTGGTAGGTAGGTTGGAGTGAGGGAGAGCAGTGGGAGGGAAGGAATGGTGGTAGGAAGGTAGGAGTGAGGGAGAGCAGTGGGAGGGAAGGAATGGTGGTAGGAAGGTAGGAGTGAGGGAGAGCAGTGGGAGGGAAGGAATGGTGGTAGGGAGGTAGGAGTGAGGGAGAGCAGTGGGAGGGAAGGAATGGTGGTAGGAAGGTAGGAGTGAGGGAGAGCAGTGGGAGGGAAGGAATGGTGGTAGGGAGGTAGGAGTGAGGGAGAGCAGTGGGAGGGAAGGAATGGTGGTAGGAAGGTAGGAGTGAGGGAGAGCAGTGGGAGGGAAGGAATGGTGGTAGGAAGGTAGGAGTGAGGGAGAGCAGTGGGAGGGAAGGAATGGTGGTAGGAAGGTAGGAGTGAGGGAGAGCAGTGGGAGGGAAGGAATGGTGGTAGGGAGGTAGGAGTGAGGGAGAGCAGTGGGAGGGAAGGAATGGTGGTAGGAAGGTAGGAGTGAGGGAGAGCAGTGGGAGGGAAGGAATGGTGGTAGGAAGGTAGGAGTGAGGGAGAGCAGTGGGAGGGAAGGAATGGTGGTAGGAAGGTAGGAGTGAGGGAGAGCAGTGGGAGGGAAGGAATGGTGGTAGGAGTGAGGGAGAGCAGTGGGAGGGAAGGAATGGTGGTAGGAAGGTAGGAGTGAGGGAGAGCAGTGGGAGGGAAGGAATGGTGGTAGGAAGGTAGGAGTGAGGGAGAGCAGTGGGAGGGAAGGAATGGTGGTAGGAAGGTAGGAGTGAGGGAGAGCAGTGGGAGGGAAGGAATGGTGGTAGGAAGGTAGGAGTGAGGGAGAGCAGTGGGAGGGTAGGAATGGTGGAATAGGAGTGAGGGAGAGCAGTGGGAGGGAAGGAATGGTGGTAAGGTAGGAGTGAGGGAGAGCAGTGGGAGGGAAGGAATGGTGGTAGGAAGGTAGGAGTGAGGGAGAGCAGTGGGAGGGAAGGAATGGTGGTAGGAAGGTAGGAGTGAGGGAGAGCAGTGGGAGGGAAGGAATGGTGGTAGGAAGGTAGGAGTGAGGGAGAGCAGTGGGAGGGAAGGAATGGTGGTAGGAAGGTAGGAGTGAGGGAGAGCAGTGGGAGGGAAGGAATGGTGGTAGGAAGGTAGGAGTGAGGGAGAGCAGTGGGAGGGAAGGAATGGTGGTAGGAAGGTAGGAGTGAGGGAGAGCAGTGGGAGGGAAGGAATGGTGGTAGGAAGGTAGGAGTGAGGGAGAGCAGTGGGAGGGAAGGAATGGTGGTAGGAAGGTAGGAGTGAGGGAGAGCAGTGGGAGGGAAGGAATGGTGGTATGGTGGTAGGAAGGTAGGAGTGAGGGAGAGCAGTGGGAGGGAAGGAATGGTGGTAGGAAGGTAGGAGTGAGGGAGAGCAGTGGGAGGGAAGGAATGGTGGTGGGAGGGAAGGGAGGTAGGAGTGAGGGAGAGCTGTGGGAGGGAAGGAATGGTGGTAGGAAGGTAGGAGTGAGGGAGAGCAGTGGGAGGGAAGGAATGGTGGTAGGAAGGTAGGAGTGAGGGAGAGCAGTGGGAGGGAAGGAATGGTGGTAGGAAGGTAGGAGTGAGGGAGAGCAGTGGGAGGGAAGGAATGGTGGTAGGAAGGTAGGAGTGAGGGAGAGCAGTGGGAGGGAAGGAATGGTGGTAGGAAGGTAGGAGTGAGGGAGAGCAGTGGGAGGGAAGGAATGGTGGTAGGAAGGTAGGAGTGAGGGAGAGCAGTGGGAGGGAAGGAATGGTGGTAGGGAGGTAGGAGTGAGGGAGAGCAGTGGGAGGGTAGGAATGGTGGTAGGGAGGTAGGAGTGAGGGAGAGCAGTGGGAGGGAAGGAATGGTGGTAGGGAGGTAGGAGTGAGGGAGAGCAGTGGGAGGGGTAGGAATGGTGGTAGGGAGGTAGGAGTGAGGGAGAGCAGTGGGAGGGGTAGGAATGGTGGTAGGGAGGTAGGAGTGAGGGAGAGCAGTGGGAGGGAAGGAATGGTGGTAGGAAGGTAGGAGTGAGGGAGAGCAGTGGGAGGGAAGGAATGGTGGTAGGAAGGTAGGAGTGAGGGAGAGCAGTGGGAGGGAAGGAATGGTGGTAGGAAGGTAGGAGTGAGGGAGAGCAGTGGGAGGGAAGGAATGGTGGTAGGAAGGTAGGAGTGAGGGAGAGCAGTGGGAGGGAAGGAATGGTGGTAGGAAGGTAGGAGTGAGGGAGAGCAGTGGGAGGGAAGGAATGGTGGTAGGAAGGTAGGAGTGAGGGAGAGCAGTGGGAGGGAAGGAATGGTGGTAGGAAGGTAGGAGTGAGGGAGAGCAGTGGGAGGGAAGGAATGGTGGTAGGGTAGGTAGGAGTGAGAAGGAGAGTAGGAGTGGGAGGGAAGGAATGGTGGTAGGAAGGTAGGGTGAGGGAGAGCAGTGGGAGAAGGAAGAGTCAGTGAGGGAGAGCAGTGGAGGGAAGGAATGGTGGTAGGGAGGTAGGAGTGAGGGAGAGCAGTGGGAGGGAAGGAATGGTGGTAGGAAGGTAGGAGTGAGGGAGAGCAGTGGTAGGGAAGGAATGGTGGTAGGAAGGTAGGAGTGAGGGAGAGCAGTGGGAGGGAAGGAATGGTGGTAGGAAGGTAGGAGTGAGGGAGAGCAGTGGGAGGGAAGGAATGGTGGTAGGAAGGTAGGAGTGAGGGAGAGCAGTGGGAGGGAAGGAATGGTGGTAGGAAGGTAGGAGTGAGGGAGAGCAGTGGGAGGGAAGGAATGGTGGTAGGAAGGTAGGAGTGAGGGAGAGCAGTGGGAGGGAAGGAATGGTGGTAGGAAGGTAGGAGTGAGGGAGAGCAGTGGGAGGGAAGGAATGGTGGTAGGAAGGTAGGAGTGAGGGAGAGCAGTGGGAGGGAAGGAATGGTGGTAGGAAGGTAGGAGTGAGGGAGAGCAGTGGGAGGGAAGGAATGGTGGTAGGAAGGTAGGAGTGAGGGAGAGCAGTGGGAGGGAAGGAATGGTGGTAGGAAGGTAGGAGTGAGGGAGAGCAGTGGGAGAAGGAATGGTGGTAGGAAGGTAGGAGTGCAGTAGGGAAGGAATGGTGGTAGGGAGTGAGGGAGAGCAGTGGGAGGGAAGGAATGGTGGTAGGAGGTAGGAGTAGAGCAGTGGGAGGGAAGGAAGAAGTAGGAGTGAGGGAGAGCAGTGGAGGGAAGGAATGGTGGTAGGAAGGTAGCAGTGAGGGAGAGCAGTGGGAGGGAAGGAATGGTGGTAGGAAGGTAGCAGTGAGGGAGAGCAGTGGGAGGGAAGGAATGGTGGTAGGAAGGTAGGAGTGAGGGAGAGCAGTGGGAGGGAAGGAATGGTGGTAGGAAGGTAGCAGTGAGGGAGAGCAGTGGGAGAGAAGGAATGGTGGTAGGAAGGTAGGAGTGAGGGAGAGCAGTGGGAGGGAAGGAATGGTGGTAGGAAGGTAGGAGTGAGGGAGAGCAGTGGGAGGGAAGGAATGGTGGTAGGGAGGTAGGAGTGAGGGAGAGCAGTGGGAGGGAAGGAATGGTGGTAGGAAGGTAGGAGTGAGGGAGAGCAGTGGGAGGGAAGGAATGGTGGTAGGAAGGTAGGAGTGAGGGAGAGCAGTGGGAGGGAAGGAATGGTGGTAGGAAGGTAGGAGTGAGGGAGAGCAGTGGGAGGGAAGGAATGGTGGTAGGGAGGTAGGAGTGAGGGAGAGCAGTGGGAGGGAAGGAATGGTGGTAGGGAGGTAGGAGTGAGGGAGAGCAGTGGGAGGGAAGGAATGGTGGTAGGAAGGTAGGAGTGAGGGAGAGCAGTGGGAGGGAAGGAATGGTGGTAGGAAGGTAGGAGTGAGGGAGAGCAGTGGGAGGGAAGGAATGGTGGTAGGAAGGTAGGAGTGAGGGAGAGCAGTGGGAGGGAAGGAATGGTGGTAGGGAGGTAGGAGTGAGGGAGAGCAGTGGGAGGGAAGGAATGGTGGTAGGAAGGTAGGAGTGAGGGAGAGCAGTGGGAGGGAAGGAAT
The DNA here is from genome assembly GCF_038502225.1 of Cherax quadricarinatus. Lineage (NCBI taxonomy): Eukaryota > Metazoa > Arthropoda > Malacostraca > Decapoda > Parastacidae > Cherax > Cherax quadricarinatus. The sequence continues at coordinate 538,723 of NW_027195029.1, forward strand.
GGTGGTAGGAAGGTAGGAGTGAGGGAGAGCAGTGGGAGGGAAGGAATGGTGGTAGGAAGGTAGGAGTGAGGGAGAGCAGTGGGAGGGAAGGAATGGTGGTAGGGAGGTAGGAGTGAGGGAGAGCAGTGCAGTGGGAGGGAAGGAATGGTGGTAGGTAGGAGTGAGGGAGAGCAGTGGGAGGGAAGGAATGGTGGTAGGAAGGTAGGAGTGAGGGAGAGCAGTGGGAGGGAAGGAATGGTGGTAGGGAGGTAGGAGTGAGGGAGAGCAGTGGGAGGGAAGGAATGGTGGTAGGAAGGTAGGAGTGAGGGAGAGCAGTGAGAGGGAAGGAATGGTGGTAGGAAGGTAGGAGTGAGGGAGAGCAGTGGGAGGGAAGGAATGGTGGTAGGGAGGTAGGAGTGAGGGAGAGCAGTGGGAGGGAAGGAATGGTGGTAGGAAGGTAGGAGTGAGGGAGAGCAGTGGGAGGGAAGGAATGGTGGTAGGAAGGTAGGAGTGAGGGAGAGCAGTGGGAGGGAAGGAATGGTGGTAGGGAGGTAGGAGTGAGGGAGAGCAGTGGGAGGGAAGGAATGGTGGTAGGGAGGTAGGAGTGAGGGAGAGCAGTGGGAGGGAAGGAATGGTGGTAGGAAGGTAGGAGTGAGGGAGAGGTAGTGGGAGGGAAGGAATGGTGGTAGGGAGGTAGGAGTGAGGGAGAGCAGTGGGAGGGAAGGAATGGTGGTAGGGAGGTAGGAGTGAGGGAGAGCAGTGGGAGGGAAGGAATGGTGGTAGGGAGGTAGGAGTGAGGGAGAGCAGTGGGAGGGAAGGAATGGTGGTAGGGAGGTAGGAGTGAGGGAGAGCAGTGGGAGGGAAGGAATGGTGGTAGGGAGGTAGGAGTGAGGGAGAGCAGTGGGAGGGAAGGAATGGTGGTAGGGAGGTAGGAGTGAGGGAGAGCAGTGGGAGGGAAGGAATGGTGGTAGGGAGGTAGGAGTGAGAGCAGTGGGAGGGAAGGAATGGTGGTAGGGAGGTAGGAGTGAGGGAGAGCAGTGGGAGGGAAGGAATGGTGGTAGGGAGGTAGGAGTGAGGGAGAGCAGTGGGAGGGAAGGAATGGTGGTAGGGAGGTAGGAGTGAGGGAGAGCAGTGGGAGGGAAGGAATGGTGGTAGGGAGGTAGGAGTGAGGGAGAGCAGTGGGAGGGAAGGAATGGTGGTAGGAAGGTAGGAGTGAGGGAGAGCAGTGGGAGGGAAGGAATGGTGGTAGGAAGGTAGGAGTGAGGGAGAGCAGTGGGAGGGAAGGAATGGTGGTAGGAAGGTAGGAGTGAGGGAGAGCAGTGGGAGGGAAGGAATGGTGGTAGGAAGGTAGGAGTGAGGGAGAGCAGTGGGAGGGAAGGAATGGTGGTAGGAAGGTAGGAGTGAGGGAGAGCAGTGGGAGGGAAGGAATGGTGGTAGGAAGGTAGGAGTGAGGGAGAGCAGTGGGAGGGAAGGAATGGTGGTAGGAAGGTAGGAGTGAGGGAGAGCAGTGGGAGGGAAGGAATGGTGGTAGGAAGGTAGGAGTGAGGGAGAGCAGTGGAAGGGAAGGAATGGTGGTAGGAAGGTAGGAGTGAGGGAGAGCAGTGAGAGGGAAGGAATGGTGGTAGGAAGGTAGGAGTGAGAGAGAGCAGTGGGAGGGAAGGAATGGTGGTAGGAAGGTAGGAGTGATGGAGAGCAGTGGGAGGGAAGGAATGGTGGTAGGAAGGTAGGAGTGAGGAGGGATAGCAGTGGGAGGGAAGGAATGGTGGTAGGGAGGTAGGAGTGAGAGAGAGCAGTGGGAGGGAAGGAATGGTGGTAGGGAGGTAGGAGTGAGGGAGAGCAGTGGGAGGGAAGGAATGGTGGTAGGAAGGTAGGAGTGAGAGAGAGCAGTGGGAGGGAAGGAATGGTGGTAGGAAGGTAGGAGTGAGGGAGAGCAGTGGGAGGGAAGGAATGGTGGTAGGAAGGTAGGAGTGATGGAGAGCAGTGGGAGGGAAGGAATGGTGGTAGGAAGGTAGGAGTGAGGGAGAGCAGTGAGAGGGAAGGAATGGTGGTAGGAAGGTAGGAGTGAGGGAGAGCAGTGGGAGGGAAGGAATGGTGGTAGGAAGGTAGGAGTGAGGGAGAGCAGTGGGAGGGAAGGAATGGTGGTAGGAAGGTAGGAGTGAGGGAGAGCAGTGGGAGGGAAGGAATGGTGGTATGAAGGTAGGAGTGATGGAGAGCAGTGGGAGGGAAGGAATGGTGGTAGGAAGGTAGGAGTGAGGGAGAGCAGTGGGAGGGAAGGAATGGTGGTAGGAAGGTAGGAGTGAGGGAGAGCAGTGGGAGGGAAGGAATGGTGGTAGGAAGGTAGGAGTGAGGGAGAGCAGTGGGAGGGAAGGAATGGTGGTAGGAAGGTAGGAGTGAGGGAGAGCAGTGAAGGAGGGAAGGAATGGTGGTAGGAAGGTAGGGAGTGAGGGAGAGCAGTGGGAGGGAAGGAATGGTGGTAGGAAGGTAGGAGTGAGGGAGAGCAGTGGGAGGGAAGGAATGGTGGTAGGAAGGTAGGAGTGAGGGAGAGCAGTGGGAGGGAAGGAATGGTGGTAGGAGGTAGGGTAGGAGTGAGGGAGAGTGGGAGGGAAGGAATGGTGGTAGGAAGGTAGGAGTGAGGGAGAGCAGTGGGAGGGAAGGAATGGTGGTAGGAAGGTAGGAGTGAGGGAGAGCAGTGGGAGGGAAGGAATGGTGGTAGGAAGGTAGGAGTGAGGGAGAGCAGTGAGAGGGAAGGAATGGTGGTAGGAAGGTAGGAGTGAGGGAGAGCAGTGGGAGGGAAGGAATGGTGGTAGGAAGGTAGGAGTGAGGGAGAGCAGTGGGAGGGAAGGAATGGTGGTAGGAAGGTAGGAGTGAGGGAGAGCAGTGAGAGGGAAGGAATGGTGGTAGGAAGGTAGGAGTGAGGGAGAGCAGTGGGAGGGAAGGAATGGTGGTAGGGAGGTAGGAGTGAGGGAGAGCAGTGGGAGGGAAGGAATGGTGGTAGGAAGGTAGGAGTGAGGGAGAGCAGTGGGAGGGAAGGAATGGTGGTAGGAAGGTAGGAGTAAGGGAGAGCAGTGGGAGGGAAGGAATGGTGGTAGGAAGGTAGGAGTGAGGGAGAGCAGTGGGAGGGAAGGAATGGTGGTAGGAAGGTAGGAGTGAGGGAGAGCAGTGGGAGGGAAGGAATGGTGGTAGGAAGGTAGGAGTGAGGGAGAGCAGTGGGAGGGAAGGAATGGTGGTAGGGAGGTAGGAGTGAGGGAGAGCAGTGGGAGGGAAGGAATGGTGGTAGGAAGGTAGGAGTGAGGGAGAGCAGTGGGAGGGAAGGAATGGTGGTAGGGAGGTAGGTGGATAAATAAGCAAAGAATGTAGTATGAAGAAAGAAGTTTGAGGATAGGATACAAGAAAGAAGAGAATGAACCTGATAAAAGAAAAATAAAGAAGTAGAAGGAAAGGTAGAAATAGGGTGAAATAAGACATAGAAGATAAGAATACAGAAGCCTGGTAAAGGTGTGTGTGAACAGTGGAAGAAGAACTGGGCAATCCAGTTGTAACTGGTGGTAATCTGCATAATAGTTTACCCTGTACTGGTAGTGCTGGTAGTAATAGTGGAAGTAGTGGTGGTAGTATTGATAGTAGTAGTGGTAATGGTAGTAGTGGTAGCAGTAATGGTAGCAGTAGTAGTAATAGTTGTGGTGGTGGTAGTAGCAGCAGTTTGGCACACCTTCGCCTGATGTTAACTGTAGTAGCTGTCAGCCACTCTCAGTGCCCCTTGTAATATATTCAGTACACGGGTATGCTTTTTCCTGTCAGCTTGTCAGCGCTAACACCTTGCTGGAGATTCGGATGTCAGCTTCTGAGTTTATTTTCTAATGATTGACGCTGCTGACATTACGGCCAAAAGTCTCTTCAAGTGTTCCCGCCAAAAATGCCTAGTGGTGTTCCCGCCAAAAATGCCTAGTGGTGTTCCCGCCAAAAATGCCTAGTGGTGTTCCCGCCAAAAATGCCTAGTAGTGTTCCCGCCAAAAATGCCTAGTGGTGTTCCCGCCAAAATTGCCTAGTGGTGTTCCCGCCAAAAATGCCTAGTAGTGTTCCCGCCAAAAATGCCTAGTGGTGTTCCCGCCAAAAATGCCTAGTAGTGTTCCCGCCAAAAATACCTAGTGGTGTTCCCGCCAAAAATGCCTAGTGGTGTTCCCGCCAAAAATACCTAGTGGTGTTCCCGCCAAAAATGCCTAGTGGTGTTCCCGCCAAAAATGCCTAGTAGTGTTCCCGCCAAAAATGCCTAGTGGTGTTCCCGCCAAAAATACCTAGTGGTGTTCCCGCCAAAAATGCCTAGTAGTGTTCCCGCCAAAAATACCTAGTGGTGTTCCCGCCAAAAATACCTAGTGGTGTTCCCGCCAAAAATGCCTAGTAGTGTTCCCGCCAAAAATACCTAGTGCTGTTCCCGCCAAAAATGCCTAGTGGTGTTCCCGCCAAAAATGCCTAGTAGTGTTCCCGCCAAAATTGCCTAGTGGTGTTCCCGCCAAAAATACCTGGTGGCGTTCCCCGCCAAAAATGCCTAGTGGTGTTCCCGCCGAAAATACCTAGTGGTGTTCCCGCCAAAAATGCCTAGTGGTGTTCCCGCCGAAAATACCTAGTGGTGTTCCCGCCAAAAATGCCTAGTGGTGTTCCCGCCAAAAATGCCTAGTAGTGTTCCCGCCAAAAATGCCTAGTGGTGTTCCCGCCAAAAATGCCTAGTAGTGTTCCCGCCAAAAATACCTAGTGGTGTTCCCGCCAAAAATGCCTAGTGGTGTTCCCGCCAAAAATGCCTAGTAGTGTTCCCGCCAAAAATGCCTAGTAGTGTTCCCGCCAAAAATGCCTAGTAGTGTTCCCGCCAAAAATGCCTAGTGGTGTTCCCGCCAAAAATGCCTAGCAGTGTTCCCGCCAAAAATGCCTAGTAGTGTTCCCGCCAAAAATGCCTAGTGGTGTTCCCGCCAAAAATGCCTAGTAGTGTTCCCGCCAAAAATGCCTAGTAGTGTTCCCGCCAAAAATGCCTAGTGGTGTTCCCGCCAAAAATGCCTAGCAGTGTTCCCGCCAAAAATGCCTAGTAGTGTTCCCGCCAAAAATGCCTAGTAGTGTTCCCGCCAAAAATGCCTAGTGGTGTTCCCGCCAAAAATGCCTAGTGGTGTTCCCGCCAAAAATGCCTAGTGGTGTTCCCGCCAAAAATGCCTAGTAGTGTTCCCGCCAAAAATGCCTAGTAGTGTTCCCGCCAAAAATGCCTAGTAGTGTTCCCGCCAAAAATACCTAGTGGTGTTCCCGCCAAAAATGCCTAGTAGTGTTCCCGCCAAAAATACCTAGTAGTGTTCCCGCCAAAAATGCCTAGTAGTGTTCCCGCCAAAAATGCCTAGTAGTGTTCCCGCCAAAATACCTAGTAGTGTTCCCGCCAAAAATGCCTAGTAGTGTTCCCGCCAAAAATGCCTAGTAGTGTTCCCGCCAAAAATACCTAGTAGTGTTCCCGCCAAAAATGCCTAGTAGTGTTCCCGCCAAAAATGCCTAGTAGTGTTCCCGCCAAAAATACCTAGTAGTGTTCCCGCCAAAAATGCCTGGTAGTGTTCCCGTATGGGGAACGCTACTAGGGGAGGTATTTAAGTTTGATCTAAGGGCTCTAATTCGTTGGATCACAAGCAGTTCAGGCACGAAGGCATCCGCTTGATGGATTAGGTAGTTCCGGTGTTGTGGTTAGGTGCTGCAAGATGTCGCTTCAACTTCCGTTGATGTTATCCTGGCAAGTCACGCATCTCAAGGTCATTCAAGCCCCCTCGCCTCCATATCCTCATCCTTCCCTTGCCTCTTTTCCTCTCCTCTCACCTATGTGGACCGATAAGCCAGCGGAAGGCCTTGGTCAGATGACCAAAAGCTCCAGGGGCAGGTCATCATTAATTCCCGCGTCAGGAAACACTTGTCCTGTTTCCTGACAAACATCACCCAACCAAACTTCTCATTTGTCGTATAGAATATGGCAGCAGCACACTGCAGATGTATCTAATCTTACTAAAATATTCTTGTGGCCCGGTGGCCTGGTGGCTAAAGCTCCCGCTTCACACACGGAGGGCCCGGGTTCGATTCCCGGCGGGTGGAAACATTTCGACACGTTTCCTTACACCTGTTGTCCTGTTCACCTAGCAGCAAATAGGTACCTGGGTGTTAGTGGACTGGTGTGGGTGGCATCCTGGGGGACAAGATTAAGGACCACAATGGAAATAAGTTAGACAGTCCTCGATGACGCACTGACTTTCTTGGGTTATCCTGGGTGGCTAACCCTCCGGGGTTAAAAATCCCAACGAAATCTTATCTAATCTTATCTCGTGTCTTTGTCTGCCTTCTCTTCCCTCCCATCTCTCTCTTTCTTCCTTAGACACAGGTACACACAGACACAGTTACACAAATTATCATACATAGTAACATGTGTAGATTACCCAGCAGGATAACTCAGAGAGTAGTAACTCTCGAAGCTCTTCAAAGGTATATGTCAGGAAGTATATAGTGGAAATGTTATGTTAATGTTAATGTTAATGTTATGTTTATGTTAATGTTATGTTATGTTAAAGGTGTATAGCTGAAAACTGGATATCACTACCATAATCCACACCACCACAGTCATCAGCACACCACCACAGTCATCAGTACACCACCACAATCACCAGCACACCACCACAATCACCAGCACACCACCACAGTCATCAGCACACCACCACAATCACCAGCACACCACCACAATCACCAGCACACCACCACAGTCATCAGCACACCACCACAATCACCAGCACACCACCACAGTCATCAGCACACCACCACAATCACCAGCACACCACCACAGTCATCAGCACACCACCACAATCACCAGCACACCACCGCAATCACCAGCACACCACCACAGTCATCAGTACACCACCACAATCACCAGCACACCACCACAGTCATCAGCACACCACCACAGTCACCAGCACACCACCACAGTCACCAGCACACCACCACAGTCATCAGTACACCACCACAATCACCAGCACACCACCACAGTCATCAACACCACCACAGTCATCAACACCACCACAGTCATCAACACCACCACAGTCATCAACACCACCACAGTCATCAACACCACCACAGTCATCAACACCACCACAGTCATCATCACCACCACAGTCATCAACACCACCACAGTCATCAACACCACCACAGTCATCAACACCACCACAGTCATCAACACCACCACAGTCATCAACACCACCACAGTCATCAGCACACCACCACAATCACCAGCACACCACCACAGTCATCAGCACACCACCACAATCACCAGCACACCACCACAGTCATCAGCACACCACCACAATCACCAGCACACCACCACAGTCATCAGCACACCACCACAGTCATCAGCACACCACCACAGTCATCAGCACACCACCACAGTCATCAGCACACCACCACAGTCATCAGCACACCACCACAGTCATCAGCACACCACCACAATCACCAGCACACCACAATCACCAGCACACCACCACAGTCATCAGCACACCACCACAATCACCAGCACACCACCACAGTCATCAGCACACCACCACAGTCATCAGCACACCACCACAGTCACCAGCACACCACCACAGTCATCAGTACACCACCACAATCACCAGCACACCACCACAATCATCAGCACACCACCACAATCACCAGCACACCACCACAGTCATCAGTACACCACAATCATCAGTACACCACCACAATCATCAGTACACCACCAGAATCATCAGCACACCACCACAATCACCAGCACACCACCACAGTCACCAGCACACCACCACAGTCATCAGCACACCACCACAATCACCAGCACACCACCACAGTCACCAGCACACCACCACAGTCATCAGTACACCACCACAATCACCAGCACACCACCACAGTCATCAGCACACCACCACAGTCATCAGCACACCACCACAATCACCAGTACACAACCACAATCATCAGCGCACCACCACAGTCACCAGCACACCACCACAGTCATCAGAACACCACCACAATCACCAGTACACCACCACAATCATCAGCACACCACCACAGTCATCAGCACACCACCACAATCACCAGCACACCACCACAGTCATCAGCACACCACCACAATCATCAGCACACCACCACAATCACCAGCACACCACCACAGTCATCAGCACACCACCGCAATCATCAGCACACCACCGCAATCATCAGCACACCACCACAATCACCAGCACACCACCGCAATCATCAGCACACCACCGCAATCATCAGCACACCACCACAATCACCAGCACACCACCACAATCACCAGCACACCACCACAATCACCAGCACACCACCACAATCACCAGCATACCACCGCAATCATCAGCACACCACCGCAATCATCAGCACACCACCACAATCACCAGCACACCACCACAATCATCAGCACACCACCACAATCACCAGCACACCACCACAATCACCAGCACACCACCACAGTCATCAGCACACCACCACAATCACCAGCACACCACCACAATCATCAGCACACCACCACAATCACCAGCACACCACAATCACCAGCACACCCACCACAATCACCAGTACACCACCGCAATCATCAGCACACCACAATCACCAGCACACCACCACAATCACCAGCACACCACCGCAATCATCAGCACACCACCGCAATCATCAGCACACCACCACAATCACCAGTACACCACCGCAATCATCAGCACACCACAATCATCAGCACACCACAATCACCAGCACACCACCACAATCACCAGCACACCACCACAGTCATCAGCACACCACCACAATCACCAGCACACCACCACAGTCATCAGCACACCACCACAATCACCAGCACACCACCACAATCATCAGCACACCACCACAATCACCAGCACACCACCACAATCATCAGCACACCACCACAATCACCAGCACACCACCACAATCACCAGCACACCACCACAATCACCAGCACACCACCGTAATCATCAGCACACCACCACAATCACCAGAACACCACAACCACCAGCACACCACAACCACCAGCACACCACCACAATCACCAGCACACCACCGCAATCATCAGCACACCACCGCAATCACCAGCACACCACCGCAATCATCAGCACACCACCGCAATCATCAGCACACCACCACAATCACCAGCACACCACCGCAATCATCAGCACACCACCACAATCACCAGCACACCACCACAGTCATCAGCACACCACCACAATCACCACCACCACAATCACACACACCACCGCAATCATCAGCACACCACCACACCACCACAATCACCACACCACCACAATCACCAGCACACCACCACAATCACCAGCACACCACCACAATCACCAGCACACCACAATCACCAGCACACCACAGTAATCATCAGCACACCACCACAATCACCAGAACACCACAACCACCAGCACACCACAACCACCAGCACACCACCACAATCACCAGCACACCACCACAATCATCAGCACACCACAATCACCAGCACACCACCACAATCACCAGCACACCACAATCACCAGCACACCAGTCACCAGTACACCACAATCATCAGCACATCACCACAATCACCAGCACACCACCACAATCACCAGCACACCACCACAGTCAGCAGCACACCACCACAGTCACCAGCGCACCACCACAATGACCAACACGCCGCCACGATCACCAACACACCACCACAGTCACCAGCACACCACCACAATCATCAGCACACCACCACAATCACCAGCACACCACCGCAATCATCAGCACACCACCACAATCACCAGCACACCACAATCACCAGCACACCACCACAATCACCAGCACACCACAATCACTAGCACACCACAGTCAGTACACCACAATCACCAGCACCACCACAATCACCAGCACCACCACAATCACCAGCACACAATCACCAGCACACCACCACAGTCACCAGCACACCACCACAATCACCAGCACACCACCGCAATCATCAGCACACCACCACAATCACCAGCACACCACCACAGTCAGCAGCACACCACCACAGTCAGCAGCACACCACCACAATCACCAGCACACCACCACAATCACCAGCACACCACAATCACTAGCACACCACAATCGGCACACCACAATCACCAGCACACCACCACAATCACCAGCACACCACCACAATCACCAGCACACCACCACAGTCAGCAGCACACCACCACAGTCACCAGCACACCACCACAATGACCAACACGCCGCCACGATCACCAACACACCACCACAGTCACCAACACACACCACAGTCACCAAAACACCACAATCACCACCACAATTATCACCACTGTCACGAAGATAATTATCAACGTATTCCTCGCCAGCACTGTGGTAATACACACTCCACAACAATGACCGCTACCACAGTCACTACCACGATCACTACCACTACCACAGTCACTACCACGATCACTACCGCTACCACAGTCACTACCACGATCACTACCACTACCACAGTCATTACCACGATCACTACTGCTACCACAGTCGATACCACGATCACTACCGCTACCACAGTCACTACCACGATCACTACCGCTACCACAGTCACTACCACGATCACTACCGCTACCACAGTCACTACCACGATCACTACCACTACCACAGTCATTACCACGATCACTACCGCTACCACAGTCACTACCACGATCACTACCACTACCACAGTCACTACCACGATCACTACCGCTACCACAGTCACTACCACGATCACTACCACTACCACAGTCATTACCACGATCACTACCGCTACCACAGTCACTACCACGATCACTACCACTACCACAGTCATTACCACGATCACTACCACTACCACAGTCACTACCACGATCACTACCACTACCACAGTCACTACCACGATCACTACCACTACCACAGTCACTACCACGATCACTACCACTACCACAGTCACTACCACGATCACTACCGCTACCACAGTCACTACCACGATCACTACCGCTACCACAGTCACTACCACGATCACTACCGCTACCACAGTCACTACCACGATCACTACCGCTACCACAGTCACTCCTGCTACCACAGTCACTACCACGATCACTACCGCTACCACAGTCGATACCACTATCACAGTCACTACCACTACCACAGTCACTCCTGCTACCACAGCCACTACCACTATCACTACCACTACCACAGTCACTACCACTACCACAGTCACTACCACTACCACAGTCACTACCACTATCACTACCACAGTCACTACCACTACCACAGTCACTACCACTACCACAATCACTACCACCACAGCCACTCCTGCTACCACAGTCACTACCACTAGAACTATCACTACCACTGCCACAGTTACTACCACTATCACTACCACGATCACTACCAGTACCACAGTCACTACCACTACCACAGTCACTACCACTACCACAGTCACTACCACTACCACAGCCACTCCTGCTACCACAGCCACTCCTGCTACCACAGTCACTCCTGCTACTACAATCACTACCACCACAGTCACTCCTGCTACCACAATCACTACCGCCACAGTCACTACCACTACCACAGCCACTCCTGCTACCACAGTCACTCCTGCTACCACAGTCACTCCTGCTACCACAGTCACTCCTGCTACCACAATCACTACCACCACAGTCACTACCACCACAGTCACTCCTGCTACCACAGTCACTCCTGCTACCACAGTCACTCCTGCTACCACAGTCATTCCTGCTACCACAATCACTACCACCACAGTCCTGCTACAGTCACTCCTGCTACCACAGCCACTCCTGCTACCACAGCCACTCCTGCTACCACAGCCACTCCTGCTACCACAGTCACTCCTGCTACTACAATCACTACCACCACAGTCACTCCTGCTACCACAATCACTACCGCCACAGTCACTACCACTACCACAGCCACTCCTGCTACCACAGCCACTCCTGCTACCACAGTCACTCCTGCTACCACAGTCATTCCTGCTACCACAATCACTACCACCACAGTCACTCCTGCTACAGTCACTCCTGCTACCACAGCCACTCCTGCTACCACAGCCACTCCTGCTACCACAGTCACTCCTGCTACCACAGTCACTCCTGCTACCACAATCACTACCACCACAGTCGCTCCTGCTACCACAGTCACTCCTGCTACCACAGCCACTCCTGCTACCACAGTCACTCCTGCTACCACAATCACTACCACCACAGTCACTCCTGCTACCACAGTCACTCCTGCTACCACAGCCACTCCTGCTACCACAGCCACTCCTGCTACCACAGCCACTCCTGCTACCACAGCCACTCCTGCTACCACAGCCACTCCTGCTACCACAGCCACTCCTGCTACCACAGCCACTCCTGCTACCACAGTCACTCCTGCTAACACAATCACTACCACAACAGTCACTCCTGCTACCACAATCACTACCGCCACAGTCACTACCACAATCACTACCACTGCTACCACCACAGTAGCAGTGCAGACAGACTAGCCGGGAACTCCCTAGATCCCATATTGATTTTTAGAGACATGTGGGTCAGGGGCAGCAACACCAGCTGGTATGACAGGTCAGTAGTGTTGTGTGGTGGTGTAGGTGTTGGTGTTGTAAGTGTTGGTGTTGTAAGTGTTGGTGTTGTAAGTGTTGGTGATAGTGTTATGAATGCTGGTAATGGTGTTATGAGTGCTGGTAGTGGTGTTATAAATGTTGGTAGTATTGCTATAAATGTTGGTAGTGTTATAAATGTTGGTAGTGTTGCTATGTTGGTAGTGTTGCTATGTTGGTAGTATTGCTATAAATGCTGGTAGTGTTATAAATGCTGGTAGTGTTATAAATGCTGGTAGTGGTGTTATAAATGTTGGTAGTGTTGTTATAAATGCTGGTAGTGTTGTTATAAATGCTGGTAGTGTTGTTATAAATGCTGGTAGTGTTGTTATAAATGCTGGTAGTGTTATAAATGCTGGTAGTGTTGTTATAAATGCTGGTAGTGTTGTTATAAATGCTGGTAGTGTTGTTATAAATGCTGGTAGTGTTGTTATAAATGCTGGTAGTGTTATAAATGCTGGTAGTGTTGTTATAAATGCTGGTAGTGTTATAAATGCTGGTAGTGTTATAAATGCTGGTAGTGTTGTTATAAATGCTGGTAGTGTTATAAATGCTGGTAGTGTTGTTATAAATGCTGGTAGTGTTATAAATGCTGGTAGTGTTATAAATGCTGGTAGTGTTGTTATAAATGCTGGTAGTGTTGTTATAAATGCTGGTAGTGTTATAAATGCTGGTAGTGTTGTTATAAATGCTGGTAGTGTTGTTATAAATGCTGGTAGTGTTATAAATGCTGGTAGTGTTGTTATAAATGCTGGTAGTGTTGTTATAAATGCTGGTAGTGTTATAAATGCTGGTAGTGTTGTTATAAATGCTGGTAGTGTTGTTATAAATGCTGGTAGTGTTGTTATAAATGCTGGTAGTGTTGTTATAAATGCTGGTAGTGTTATAAATGCTGGTAGTGTTGTTATAAATGCTGGTAGTGTTGTTATAAATGCTGGTAGTGTTATAAATGCTGGTAGTGTTGTTATAAATGCTGGTAGTGTTGTTATAAATGCTGGTAGTGTTGTTATAAATGCTGGTAGTGTTGTTATAAATGCTGGTAGTGTTATAAATGCTGGTAGTGTTGTTATAAATGCTGGTAGTGTTGTTATAAATGCTGGTAGTGTTGTTATAAATGCTGGTAGTGTTGTTATAAATGCTGGTAGTGTTATAAATGCTGGTAGTGTTGTTATAAATGCTGGTAGTGTTATAAATGCTGGTAGTGTTGTTATAAATGCTGGTAGTGTTATAAATGCTGGTAGTGTTATAAATGCTGGTAGTGTTGTTATAAATGCTGGTAGTGTTATAAATGCTGGTAGTGTTGTTATAAATGCTGGTAGTGTTATAAATGCTGGTAGTGTTATAAATGCTGGTAGTGTTGTTATAAATGCTGGTAGTGTTGTTATAAATGCTGGTAGTGTTGTTATAAATACTGGTAGTGTTATAAATGCTGGTAGTGTTGTTATAAATGCTGGTAGTGTTATAAATGCTGGTAGTTGTTGTTATAAATGCTGGTAGTGTTAAAAATGCTGGTAGTGTTGTTATAAATGCTGGTAGTGTTATAAATGCTGGTAGTGTTGTTATAAATGCTGTTAGTGTTGTTATAAATGCTGGTAGTGTTGTTATAAATGCTGGTAGTGTTGTTATAAATGCTGGTAGTGTTATAAATGCTGGTAGTGTGCTGGTAGTGTTGTTATAAATGCTGGTAGTGTTGTTATAAATGCTGGTAGTGTTGTTATAAATGCTGGTAGTGTTGTAGTGTTATAAAATGCTGGTAGTGTTGTTATAAATGCTGGTAGTGTGTTATAAATGCTGGTAGTGTTGTTATAAATGCTGGTAGTGTTATAAATGTGTTATAAATGCTGGTAGTGTTGTTATAAATGCTGGTAGTGTTGTGATAAATGCTGGTAGTGTTGTTATAAATGCTGGTAGTGTTATAAATGCTGGTAGTGTTGTTATAAATGCTGGTAGTGTTGTTATAAATACTGGTAGTGTTAAAAATGCTGGTAGTGTTGTATGCTGGTTGTTATAAATGCTGGTAGTGTTATAAATGCTGGTAGTGTTGTTATAAATGCTGGTAGTGTTGTTATAAATGCTGGTAGTGTTATAAATGCTGGTAGTGTTATAAATGCTGGTAGTGTTATAAATGCTGGTAATGTTATAAATGCTGGTAGTGTTGTTATAAATGCTGGTAGTGTTGTTATAAATGCTGGTAGTGTTGTTATAAATGCTGGTAGTGTTGTTATAAATGCTGGTAGTGTTATAAATGCTGGTAGTGTTATAAATGCTGGTAGTGTTATAAATGCTGGTAGTGTTGTTATAAATGCTGGTAGTGTTGTTATAAATGCTGGTAGTGTTATAAATGCTGGTAGTGTTGTTATAAATGCTGGTAGTGTTATAAATGCTGGTAGTGTTATAAATGCTGGTAGTGTTGTTATAAATGCTGGTAGTGTTGTTATAAATGCTGGTAGTGTTATAAATGCTGGTAGTGTTGTTATAAATGCTGTTAGTGTTGTTATAAATGCTGGTAGTGTTGTTATAAATGCTGGTAGTGTTACAAATGCTGGTAGTGTTATAAATGCTGGTAGTGTTGTTATAAATGCTGGTAGTGTTGTTATAAATGCTGGTAGTGTTATAAATGCTGGTAGTGTTATAAATGCTGGTAGTGTTGTTATAAATGCTGGTAGTGTTATAAATGCTGGTAGTGTTATAAATGCTGGTAGTGTTATAAATGCTGGTAGTGTTGTTATAAATGCTGGTAGTGTTATAAATGCTGGTAGTGTTGTTATAAATGCTGGTAGTGTTGTTATAAATGCTGGTAGTGTTATAAATGCTGGTAGTGTTGTTATAAATGCTGGTAGTGTTGTTATAAATGTGTTGTTATAAATGCTGGTAGTGTTATAAATGCTGGTAGTGTTATAAATGCTGGTAGTGTTATAAATGCTGGTAGTGTTGTTATAAATGCTGGTAGTGTTATAAATGCTAGTGTAGTGTTGTTATAAATGCTGGTAGTGTTGTTATAAATCCTGGTAGTGTTGTTATAAATGCTGGTAGTGCTACAAATGCTGGTAGTGTTATAAATGCTGGTAGTGTTGTTATAAATGCTGGTAGTGTTGTTATAAATGCTGGTAGTGTTACAAATGCTGGTAGTGTTATAAATGCTGGTAGTGTTATAAATGCTGGTAGTGTTGTTATAAATGCTGGTAGTGTTGTTATAAATGCTGGTAGTGTTATAAATGCTGGTAGTGTTATAAATACTGGTAGTGTTGTTATAAATGCTGGTAGTGTTATAAATGTGTAGTGTTGCTACAAATGCTGGTAGTGTTGTTATAAATGCTGGTAGTGTTATAAATGCTGGTAGTGTTGTTATAAATGCTGGTATGCTGGTAGTGTTATAAATGCTGGTAGTGTTGTTATAAATGCTGGTAGTGTTATAAATGCTGGTAGTGTTATAAATGCTGGTAGTGTTATAAATGCTGGTAGTGTTATAAATGCTGGTAGTGTTATAAATGCTGGTAGTGTTATAAATGCTGGTAGTGTTATAAATGCTGGTAGTGTTGTGATAAATGCTGGTAGTGTTATAAATGCTGGTAGTGTTATAAATGCTGGTAGTGTTGTTATAAATGCTGGTAGTGCTACAAATGCTGGTAGTGTTGTTATAAATGCTGGTAGTGTTATAAATGCTGGTAGTGTTGTTATAAATGCTGGTAGTGT
Organism: Cherax quadricarinatus; assembly: GCF_038502225.1. NCBI lineage: Eukaryota > Metazoa > Arthropoda > Malacostraca > Decapoda > Parastacidae > Cherax > Cherax quadricarinatus. The sequence goes on from NW_027195029.1 coordinate 555,062, forward strand.
TGTTATAAATGCTGGTAGTGTTGTTATAAATGCTGGTAGTGTTGTTATAAATGCTGGTAGTGTTGTTATAAATGCTGGTAGTGTTATAAATGCTGGTAATGTTGTTATAAATGCTGGTAGTGTTATAAATGCTGGTAATGTTGTTATAAATGCTGGTAGTGTTGTTATAAATGCTGGTAGTGTTATAAATGCTGGTAGTGTTATAAATGCTGGTAGTGTTATAAATGCTGGTAGTGTTATAAATGCTGGTAGTGTTGTTATAAATGCTGGTAGTGTTATAAATGCTGGTAGTGTTATAAATGCTGGTAGTGTTGTTATAAATGCTGGTAGTGTTGTTATAAATGCTGGTAGTGTTGTTATAAATGCTGGTAGTGTTGTTATAAATGCTGGTAGTGTTATAAATGCTGGTAGTGTTGTTATAAATGCTGGTAGTGTTGTTATAAATGCTGGTAGTGTTGTTATAAATGCTGTTGTTATAAATGCTGGTAGTGTTGTTATAAATGCTGGTAGTGTGTTATAAATGCTGGTAGTGTTATAAATGCTGGTAGTGTTGTTATAAATGCTGGTAGTGTTATAAATGCTGGTAGTGTGTTATAAATGCTGGTAGTGTTATAAATGCTGGTAGTGTTGTTATAAATGCTGGTAGTGTTATAAATGCTGGTAGTGTTATAAATGCTGGTAGTGTTGTTATAAATGCTGGTAGTGTTGTTATAAATGCTGGTAGTGTTATAAATGCTGGTAGTGTTGTTATAAATGCTGGTAGTGTTGTTATAAATGCTGGTAGTGTTATAAATGCTGGTAGTGTTATAAATGCTGGTAGTGTTGTTATAAATGCTGGTAGTGTTGTTATAAATGCTGGTGGTTATAGTGTTGTTATAAATGCTGGTAGTGTTATAAATGCTGGTAGTGTTGTTATAAATGCTGGTAGTGTTATAAATGCTGGTAGTGTTGTTATAAATGCTGGTAGTGTTGTTATAAATGCTGGTAGTGTTGTTATAAATGCTGGTAGTGTTGTTATAAATGCTGGTAGTGTTGTTATAAATGCTGGTAGTGTTGTTATAAATGCTGGTAGTGTTGTGATAAATGCTGGTAGTGTTTTTATTTATGCTTGTTTTTTTATATATGCTTGTATTGTTATAAATGCTGGTAGTGTTGTTATAAATGCTGGTAGTGTTATAAATGCTGGTAGTGTTGTTATAAATGCTGGTAGTGTTGTTATAAATGCTGGTAGTGTTATAAATGCTGGTAGTGTTGTTATAAATGCTGGTATGCTGGTGTTATAAATGCTGGTAGTGTTGTTATAAATGCTGGTAGTGTTGTTATAAATGCTGGTAGTGTTATAAATGCTGGTAATGTTATAAATGCTGGTAATGTTATAATTAATGGTAGTGTTGTTATAAATGCTGGTAGTGTTGTTATAAATGCTGGTAGTGTTATAAATGCTGGTAGTGTTGTTATAAATGCTGGTAGTGTTGTTATAAATGCTGGTAGTGTTGTTATAAATGCTGGTAGTGTTGTTATAAATGCTGGTAGTGTTATAAATGCTGGTAGTGTTGTTATAAATGCTGGTAGTGTTGTTATAAATGCTGGTAGTGTTGTGATAAATGCTTATAAATGCTGGTAGTGTTATAAATGCTGGTAGTGTTGTTATAAATGCTGGTAGTGTTGTTATAAATGCTGGTAGTGTTATAAATGCTGGTATGCTGTAGTGTTATAAATGCTGGTAGTGTTGTGATAAATGCTGGTAGTGTTGTTATAAATGCTGGTATTTTTATAAATGCTGGTAGTGTTATAAATGCTGGTAGTGTTGTTATAAATGCTGGTAGTGTTATAAATGCTGGTAGTGTTGTTATAAATGCTGGTAGTGTTGTTATAAATGCTGGTAGTGTTATAAATGCTGGTAGTGTTGTTATAAATGCTGGTAGTGTTATAAATGCTGGTAGTGTTATAAATGCTGGTAGTGTTATAAATGCTGGTAGTGTTATAAATGCTGGTAGTGTTATAAATGATACTAGAAGCTGGTAGTGTTATAAATGATACTAGAAGCTGGTAGTGTTATAAATGATACTAGAAGCTGGTAGTGTTATAAATGATACTAGAAGCTGGTAGTGTTATAAATGCTGTGTTATAAATGCTGTTGTTATAAATGCTGGTAGTGTTGTTATAAATGCTTATAAATGCTGGTTATATGCTGGTAGTGTTGTTATAAATGCTGGTAGTGTTATAAATGCTGTTGTTATAAATGCTGGTAGTGTTATAAATGCTGGTAGTGTTGTTATAAATGCTGGTAGTGTTGTTATAAATGCTGGTAGTGTTGTTATAAATGCTGGTAGTGTTATAAATGCTGGTAGTGTTGTTATAAATGCTGGTAGTGTTGTTATAAATGCTGGTAGTGTTATAAATGCTGGTAGTCGTGTTATAAATGCTGGTAGTGTTGTTATAAATGCTGGTAGTGTTGTTATAAATGCTGGTAGTGTTGTTATAAATGCTGGTAGTGTTATAAATGCTGGTAGTGTTGTTATAAATGCTGGTAGTGTTGTTATAAATGCTGGTAGTGTTGTTATAAATGCTGGTAGTGTTGTTATAAATGCTGGTAGTGTTATAAATGCTGGTAGTGTTGTTATAAATGCTGGTAGTGTTGTTATAAATGCTGGTAGTGTTATAAATGCTGGTAGTGTTATAAATGCTGGTAGTGTTGTTATAAATGCTGGTAGTGTTGTTATAAATGCTGGTAGTGTTATAAATGCTGGTAGTGTTGTTATAAATGCTGGTAGTGTTATAAATGCTGGTAGTGTTGTTATAAATGCTGGTAGTGTTGTTATAAATGCTGGTAGTGTTGTTATAAATGCTGGTAGTGTTATAAATGCTGGTAGTGTTGTTATAAATGCTGGTAGTGTTATAAATGCTGGTAGTGTTATAAATGCTGGTAGTGTTGTTATAAATGCTGGTAGTGTTGTTATAAATGCTGGTAGTGTTGTTATAAATGCTGGTAGTGTTATAAATGCTGGTAGTGTTATAAATGCTGGTAGTGTTATAAATGCTGGTAGTGTTGTTATAAATGCTGGTAGTGTTATAAATGCTGGTAGTGTTATAAATGCTGGTAGTGTTGTTATAAATGCTGGTAGTGTTATAAATGCTGGTAGTGTTGTTATAAATGCTGGTAGTGTTATAAATGCTGGTAGTGTTGTTATAAATGCTGGTAGTGTTGTTATAAATGCTGGTAGTGTTGTTATAAATGCTGGTAGTGTTGTTATAAATGCTGGTAGTGTTATAAATGCTGGTAGTGTTATAAATGCTGGTAGTGTTGTTATAAATGCTGGTAGTGTTATAAATGCTGGTAGTGTTGTTATAAATGCTGGTAGTGTTATAAATGCTGGTAGTGTTGTTATAAATGCTGGTAGTGTTGTTATAAATGCTGGTAGTGTTATAAATGCTGGTAGTGTTGTTATAAATGCTGGTATTGTTATAAATGCTGGTAGTGTTGTTATAAATGCTGGTAGTGTTGTTATAAATGCTGGTAGTGTTACAAATGCTGGTAGTGTTATAAATGCTGGTAGTGTTATTGTTAGTGTTATAAATGCTGGTAGTGTTGTTATAAATGCTGGTAGTGTTGTTATAAATGCTGGTAGTGTTATAAATGCTGGTAGTGTTGTTATAAATGCTGGTAGTGTTGTTATAAATGCTGGTAGTGTTATAAATGCTGGTAGTGTTGTTATAAATGCTGGTAGTGTTGTTATAAATGCTGGTAGTGTTATAAATGCTGGTAGTGTTGTGATAAATGCTGGTAGTGTTGTTATAAATGCTGGTAGTGTTATAAATGCTGGTAGTGTTATAAATGCTGCTAGTGTTGTGATAAATGCTGGTAGTGTTATAAATGCTGCTGGTATGCTGTAGTGTTATAAATGCTGGTAGTGTTATAAATGCTGGTAGTGTTGTTATAAATGCTGGTAGTGTTATAAATGCTGGTAGTGTTATAAATGCTGGTAGTGTTGTTATAAATGCTGGTAGTGTTATAAATGCTGGTAGTGTTGTTATAAATGCTGGTAGTGTTGTTATAAATGCTGGTAGTGTTATAAATGCTGGTAGTGTTGTTATAAATGCTGGTAGTGTTGTTATAAATGCTGGTAGTGTTGTTATAAATGCTGGTAGTGTTGTTATAAATGCTGGTAGTGTTATAAATGCTGGTAGTGTTATAAATGCTGGTAGTGTTATAAATGCTGGTAGTGTTATAAATGCTGGTAGTGTTATAAATGCTGGTAGTGTTGTTATAAATGCTGGTAGTGTTATAAATGCTGGTAGTGTTATAAATGCTGGTAGTGTTGTTATAAATGCTGGTAGTGTTGTTATAAATGCTGGTAGTGTTGTTATAAATGCTGGTAGTGTTGTTATAAATGCTGGTAGTGTTGTTATAAATGCTGGTAGTGTTGTTATAAATGCTGGTAGTGTTGTTATAAATGCTGGTAGTGTAAATGCTGGTGTTATAAATGCTGGTAGTGTTATAAATGCTGGTAGTGTTCTTATAAATGCTTGTAGTGTTATAAATGCTGGTAGTGTTATAAATGCTGGTAGTGTTATAAATGCTGGTAGTGTTATAAATGCTGGTAGTGTTATAAATGCTGGTAGTGTTTATAAATGCTGGTAGTGTTATAAATGCTGGTAGTGTTATAAAGTGTTGTTATAAATGCTGGTAGTGTTATAAATGCTGGTAGTGTGTTATAAATGTTGTTATAAATGCTGGTAGTGTTATAAATGCTGGTAGTGTGTTATAAATGCTGGTAGTGTTGTTATAAATGCTGGTAGTGTTGTTATAAATGCTGGTAGTGTTGTTATAAATGCTGGTAGTGTTATAAATGCTGGTAGTGTTATAAATGCTGGTAGTGTTGTTATAAATGCTGGTAGTGTTATAAATGCTGGTAGTGTTATAAATGCTGGTAGTGTTGTTATAAATGCTGGTAGTGTTGTTATAAATGCTGGTAGTGTTGTTATAAATGCTGGTAATGTCGTTATAAATGCTGGTAGTGTTATAAATGCTGGTAGTGTTGTTATAAATGCTGGTAGTGCTGGTAGTGTTATAAATGCTGGTAGTGTTGTTATAAATGCTGGTAGTGTTGTTATAAATGCTGGTAGTGTTTATAAATGCTAGTGTTTAAATGTTATATGCTTGTAGTGTTATAAATGCTGGTAGTGTTGTGATAAATGCTGGTAGTGTTGTTATAAATGCTGGTAGTGTTATAAATGCTGGTAGTGTTATAAATGCTGCTAGTGTTGTGATAAATGCTGGTAGTGTTATAAATGCTGGTAGTGTTTTGATAAATACTGGTAGTGTTGTTATAAATGCTGGTAGTGTTGTTATAAATGCTGGTAGTGTTGTGATAAATGCTGGTAGTGTTGTTATAAATGCTGGTAGTGTTATAAATGCTGGTAGTGTTGTGATAAATGCTGGTAGTGTTGTTATAAATGCTGGTAGTGTTGTTATAAATGCTGGTAGTGTTGTTATAAATGCTGGTAGTGTTATAAATGCTGGTAGTGTTGTTATAAATGCTGGTATGCTGTTGTTATAAATGCTGGTAGTGTTGTTATAAATGCTGGTTGTGTTGTTATAAATGCTGGTAGTGTTATAAATGCTGGTAGTGTTGTTATAATTGCTGGTAGTGTTATAAATGCTGGTAGTGTTATAAATGCTGGTAGTGTTGTTATAAATGCTGGTAGTGTTGTTATAAATGCTGGTAGTGTTGTTATAAATGCTGGTAGTGTTATAAATGCTGGTAGTGTTGTTATAAATGCTGGTAGTGTTGTGATAAATGCTGGTAGTGTTGTTATAAATGCTGGTAGTGTTGTTATAAATGCTGGTAGTGTTGTTATAAATGCTGGTAGTGTTATAAATGCTGGTAGTGTTGTTATAAATGCTGGTAGTGTTGTTATAAATGCTGGTAGTGTTGTTATAAATGCTGGTAGTGTTGTTATAAATGCTGGTAGTGTTGTTATAAATGCTGGTAGTGTTGTGATAAATGCTGGTAGTGTGTGATAAATGCTGGTAGTGTGTGTTATAAATGCTGGTAGTGTTGTATAAATGCTGGTAGTGTTGTTATAAATGCTGGTAGTGTTGTTATAAATGCTGGTAGTGTTATAAATGCTGGTAGTGTTATAAATGCTGGTAGTGTTATAAATGCTGGTAGTGTTATAAATGCTGGTAGTGTTGTTATAAATGCTGGTAGTGTTATAAATGCTGGTAGTGTTGTTATAAATGCTGGTAGTGTTATAAATGCTGGTAGTGTTATAAATGCTGGTAGTGTTATAAATGCTGGTAGTGTTATAAATGCTGGTAGTGTTATAAATGCTGGTAGTGTTATAAATGCTGGTAATGTTGTTATAAATGCTGGTAGTGTTATAAATGCTGGTAGTGTTATAAATGCTGGTTGTGTTGTTATAAATGCTGGTAGTGTTGTTATAAATGCTGGTAGTGTTATAAATGCTGGTAGTGTTATAAATGCTGGTAGTGTTGTTATAAATGCTGGTAGTGTTGTTATAAATGCTGGTAGTGTTATAAATGCTGGTAGTGTTGTTATAAATGCTGGTAGTGTTATAAATGCTGGTAGTGTTGTTATAAATGCTGGTAGTGTTATAAATGCTGGTAGTGTTATAAATGCTGGTAGTGTTGTTATAAATGCTGGTAGTGTTGTTATAAATGCTGGTAGTGTTGTGATAAATGCTGGTAGTGTTGTTATAAATGCTGGTAGTGTTATAAATGCTGGTAGTGTTATAAATGCTGGTAGTGTTATAAATGCTGGTAGTGTTGTTATAAATGCTGGTAGTGTTGTTATAAATGCTGGTAGTGTTGTTATAAATGCTGGTAGTGTTGTTATAAATGCTGGTAGTGTTATAAATGCTGGTAGTGTTGTTATAAATGCTGGTAGTGTTATAAATGCTGGTAGTGTTGTTATAAATGCTGGTAGTGTTGTGATAAATGCTGGTAGTGTTGTTATAAATGCTGGTAGTGTTGTTATAAATGCTGGTAGTGTTGTTATAAATGCTGGTAGTGTTGTTATAAATGCTGGTAGTGTTATAAATGCTGGTAGTGTTGTGATAAATGCTGGTAGTGTTGTTATAAATGCTGGTAGTGTTGTGATAAATGCTGGTAGTGTTGTGATAAATGCTGGTAGTGTTGTGATAAATGCTGGTAGTGTTGTGATAAATGCTGGTAGTGTTGTGATAAATGCTGGTAGTGTTGTTATAAATGCTGGTAGTGTTATAAATGCTGGTAGTGTTGTTATAAATGGTAGTGTTGTTATAAATGCTGGTATGCTGGTAGTGTTATAAATGCTGGTAGTGTTGTTATAAATGCTGGTAGTGTTGTTATAAATGCTGGTAGTGTTGTTATAAATGCTGGTAGTGTTGTTATAAATGCTGGTAGTGTTGTTATAAATGCTGGTAGTGTTATAAATGCTGGTAGTGTTGTTATAAATGCTGGTAGTGTTGTTATAAATGCTGGTAGTGTTGTTATAAATGCTGGTAGTGTTGTTATAAATGCTGGTAGTGTTGTTATAAATGCTGGTAGTGTTGTTATAAATGCTGGTAGTGTTGTTATAAATGCTGGTAGTGTTGTTATAAATGCTGGTAGTGTTATAAATGCTGGTATGCTGGTAGTGTTATAAATGCTGGTAGTGTTGTTATAAATGCTGGTATGCTGGTAGTGTTATAAATGCTGGTAGTGTTGTTATAAATGCTGGTAGTGTTGTTATAAATGCTGGTAGTGTTGTTATAAATGCTGGTAGTGTTATAAATGCTGGTAGTGTTGTTATAAATGCTGGTAGTGTTGTTATAAATGCTGGTAGTGTTATAAATGCTGGTAGTGTTGTTATAAATGCTGGTAGTGTTATAAATGCTGGTAGTGTTGTTATAAATGCTGGTAGTGTTGTTATAAATGCTGGTAGTGTTGTTATAAATGCTGGTAGTGTTGTTATAAATGCTGGTAGTGTTGTTATAAATGCTGGTAGTGTTATAAATGCTGGTAGTGTTGTTATAAATGCTGGTAGTGTTATAAATGCTGGTAGTGTTGTTATAAATGCTGGTAGTGTTGTTATAAATGCTGGTAGTGTTATAAATGCTGGTAGTGTTGGTATAAATGCTGGTAGTTTTGTTATAAATGCTGGTAGTGTTATAAATGCTGGTAGTGTTGTTATAAATGCTGGTAGTGTTGTTATAAATGCTGGTAGTGTTGTTATAAATGCTGGTAGTGTTGTTATAAATGCTGGTAGTGTTATAAATGCTGGTAATGTTATAAATGCTGGTAGTGTTGTTATAAATGCTGGTAGTGTTGTTATAAATGCTGGTAGTGTTATAAATGCTTTTAGTGTTGTTATAAATGCTGGTAGTGTTGTTATAAATGCTGGTAGTGTTGTTATAAATGCTGGTAGTGTTGTTATAAATGCTGGTAATGTTGTTATAAATGCTGGTAGTGTTGTTATAAATGCTGGTAGTGTTATAAATGCTGTTAATGTTGTTATAAATGCTGGTAGTGTTATAAATGCTGGTAGTGTTATAAATGCTGGTAGTGTTGTTATAAATGCTGGTAGTGTTGTTATAAATGCTGGTAGTGTTGTTATAAATGCTGGTTGTGTTGTACGTAATGTTTTGGTAATATTATTGTTGGTGGTGGTGTGGGTGGCAGTATTGTGGGTAGTAGTGGTGTTTATCAACATAAACCTTACCTTTGTTTTAGTTCTGACCTGGTTTATCCGGGCGAGGGCTTCATGTTGGTGCTCCATACTCATAAGTTGTGAAACACGTCCCCTCCAGGTCCTCCAGTTCTTGACGCTGCGCTGCCGTTATAACCTCCACTAACCTGCGCCTCTTGTTAAGTGCTGGAGGAACTGGTTCCAGATCTGCACCTTGCAATAACCTCTCTAGTATTCTTGAAGGAAAAAAATCAGTCGAATTGCGCTATTGTAGATTTTTTTTGTGAGGGGTAGACAGTGTCATGCCTCCAGCACCACAAGGATGGCTAATCCTTCCTGTACGACTATATTCTCGACCCTAGTGCTGTAGTACTTTTGAGTACTTAAGGCAGTATCCCCCCAATGAGAAACAAGGGCGACATAGGCATGATAAGAGACAACACAGTAAGTGTCTGGGGCCGAAGACTGTTCAACTGCTTTCCAGCATATATTAGGGGGATTACCAATAGACTACTGGTTGTCTTCCAGACCCCTGGCTGTCTTCCAGACCCCTGGCTGTCTTCCAGACCCCTGGCTGTCTTCCAGACCCCTGGCTGTCTTCCAGACCCCTGGCTGTCTTCCAGACCCCTGGCTGTCTTCCAGACCCCTGGCTGTCTTCCAGACCCCTGGCTGTCTTCCAGACCCCTGGCTGTCTTCCAGACCCCTGGCTGTCTTCCAGACCCCTGGCTGTCTTCCAGACCCCTGGCTGTCTTCCAGACCCCTGGTTGTCTTCTAGACCCCTGGTTGTCTTCAAGATCCCTCGTTGTCTTCAAGACCCCTGGTTGTCATCAAGACCCCTGGTTGTCTTCCAGACCCCTGGTTGTCTTCAAGACCCCTGGTTGTCTTCAAGACCCCTGGTTGTCTTCAAGACCCCTCGTTGTCTTCAAGACCCCTCGTTGTCTTCAAGACCCCTGGTTGTCTTCAAGACCCCTCGTTGTCTTCAAGACCCCTGGTTGTCTTCAAGATCCCTGGTTGTCTTCAAGACCCCTGGTTGTCTTCAAGACCCCTGGTTGTCTTCAAGACCCCTGGTTGTCTTTAAGACCCCTGGTTGTCTTCAAGACCCCTGGTTGTCTTCAAGACCCCTCGTTGTCTTCAAGACCCCTGGTTGTCTTCAAGACCCCTGGTTGTCTTCAAGACCCCTGGTTGTCTTCAAGACCCCTCGTTGTCTTCAAGACCCCTGGTTGTCTTCAAGACCCCTCGTTGTCTTCAAGACCCCTGGTTGTCTTCAAGACCCCTCGTTGTCTTCAAGACCCCTGGTTGTCTTCAAGACCCCTCGTTGTCTTCAAGACCCCTCGTTGTCTTCAAGACCCCTCGTTGTCTTCAAGACCCCTCGTTGTCTTCAAGACCCCTGGTTGTCTTCAAGACCCCTGGTTGTCTTCCAGACCCCTGGTTGTCTTCAAGACCCCTGGTTGTCTTCAAGACCCCTGGTTGTCTTCAAGACCCCTGGTTGTCTTCAAGACCCCTGGTTGTCTTCAAGACCCCTCGTTGTCTTCAAGACCCCTCGTTGTCTTCAAGACCCCTGGTTGTCTTCAAGACCCCTCGTTGTCTTCAAGACCCCTGGTTGTCTTCAAGACCCCTGGTTGTCTTCAAGACCCCTCGTTGTCTTCAAGACCCCTGGTTGTCTTCAAGACCCCTGGTTGTCTTCAAGACCCCTCGTTGTCTTCAAGACCCCTCGTTGTCTTCAAGACCCCTGGTTGTCTTCAAGACCCCTGGTTGTCTTCAAGACCCCTGGTTGTCTTCAAGACCCCTGGTTGTCTTCAAGACCCCTGGTTGTCTTCAAGACCCCTGGTTGTCTTCAATACCCCCTGGTTGTCTTCAAGACCCCTGGTTGTCTTCCAGACCCCTGGTTGTCTTCCAGACCCCTGGTTGTCTTCAAGACCCCTGGTTGTCTTCAAGACCCCTGGTTGTCTTCAAGACCCCTGGTTGTCTTCCAGACCCCTGGTTGTCTTCAAGACCCCTGGTTGTCTTCCAGACCCCTGGTTGTCTTCAAGACCCCTGGCTGTCTTCAAGACCCCTGGTTGTCTTCAAGACCCCTGGTTGTCTTCCAGACCCCTGGTTGTCTTCAAGACCCCTGGTTGTCAAGACCCCTGGTTGTCTTCAAGACCCCTGGTTTTCTTCCAGACCCCTGGTTGTCTTCCAGACCCCTGGTTGTCTTCCAGACCCCTGGTTGTCTTCAAGACCCCTGGTTGTCTTCCAGACCCCTGGTTGTCTTCCAGACCCCTGGTTGTCTTCCAGACCCCTGGCTGTCTTCCAGACCCCTGGCTGTCTTCCAGACCCCTGGCTGTCTTCCAGACCCCTGGCTGTCTTCCAGACCCCTGGTTGTCTTCCAGACCCCTGGCTGTCTTCCAGACCCCTGGTTGTCTTCCAGACCCCTGGTTGTCTTCCAGACCCCTGGTTGTCTTCCAGACCCCTGGTTGTCTTCCAAACCCCTGGTTGTCTTCCAGACCCCTGGTTGTCTTCCAGACCCCTGGTTGTCTTCCAGACCCCTGGTTGTCTTCCAGACCCCTGGTTGTCTTCCAGACCCCTGGTTGTCTTCCAGACCCCTGGTTGTCTTCCAGACCCCTGGTTGTCTTCCAGACCCCTGGCTGTCTTCCAGACCCCTGGTTGTCTTCCAGACCCCTGGTTGTCTTCCAGACCCTGGTTGTCTTCCAGACCCCTGGTTGTCTTCCAGACCCTGGTTGTCTTCCAGACCCCTGGTTGTCTTCCAGACCCTGGTTGTCTTCCAGACCCCTGGTTGTCTTCCAGACCCCTGGTTGTCTTCCAGACCCCTGGTTGTCTTCCAGACCCCTGGTTGTCTTCCAGACCCCTGGTTGTCTTCCAGACCCCTGGCTGTCTTCCAGACCCCTGGTTGTCTTCCAGACCCCTGGTTGTCTTCCAGACCCTGGTTGTCTTCCAGACCCCTGGTTGTCTTCCAGACCCTGGTTGTCTTCCAGACCCCTGGTTGTCTTCCAGACCCTGGTTGTCTTCCAGACCCCTGGTTGTCTTCCAGACCCCTGGTTGTCTTCCAGACCCCTGGTTGTCTTCCAGACCCCTGGTTGTCTTCAAGAGGGAGCTGGATAGATACATAAGTCAATACCTGACGAACTAAGCTGTGGTTCCTACACTGGTTTACGTGCCGCCAGCAGTAACAGCCTAGTTGGTCAGGTCCTGACCCACCACGAGGCCTGTCTAGTTCCAAACTTTTGTACCTTTTCAAGTTTGTGTGAATACGTATTTGTGGTTGCAGGGGTTGATTCTCAGCTCCTGGCCCCGCTTCTTGGGTTACTCATAGCCTCGTGGGTCCTTGTCATACCTATTCATAACACTGTGAAAGGTGTGTGTGTGTGTGTACGTAAGTGTACATTTCCTGATGTCCGGTTTGTTCGCCCATTGGCTGGCTTGTAGCTTTCACCAATGGTGTTCTGAAGGTTAAGGCACGTAGATGAGCATTTGGAACCTGTGGGGTGTGACGTACCTTCCTCTCCCACCACTCTGGTAGATATGTCAGTACTACTTTAAGAACATAAGAAAGAAGGAACACTGCAGCAGGCCTACTGGCCCATACGAGGCAGGTTCAGTTTTCCTACCGGCTTAAGCTAATGTCCGAGCCTAGTCAGGTCAAGTCACATTCACTTAAAGCAGGAGCACGACATCTGACATATTGAACATTAAAATGGTATAAAATACCGACAGGTTGTTAGGTAAGACACATATGCAACAGTTAGGTATCTTTATTCATATTGTTTCATACTATGGAACAATGCTCTTCTCCAGACTGAGGGACTGACCACCTCAAAACTTTAAGGGTGATGGACTGATTACATCGTCTTCAAGTATCTTCTGCTTCTATCAACTTTTCTGTACTCGACTGAAGAAGCCTACTGTGTAGGCGAAACGTTTCGAAATAAAGATACCTAACTGTTGCATATGTGTCTTACCTAACACATCTGACATAGTAACACAAGCTAGTCAGGTCCAACTCACACCCACCCACACCCACTCATGTACTTATTTAACCTATTTTAAACTACACACCATCTTAACTTCTATGACATCGCAATAAACATACTGAAAATATTCCATTAAACTTTTTAAAGCATACCACTGCTTGCTTTAAAACATGCCACAACGACTCTGGCGAGACGTATTTATGTAAACAAAGACAGGTACGGATCCCTGGTATATACACCGAGAGGTATATATCTTAATATATACCTGGTGGGCGTTTAAACTTCCGTATAGTTATATTGTGGGAACAGAAGCTTACTATGTGTCCAGTTATATTCTGTCATAGGAGGGTAGCATATATCAGCCTGAGCTGGGAGACTTCAGTAGTGTAATGAGGATATTGTCAAGCATTCCACTGTGGTTCAGTAACTACCACAGGAATGAGGATACTGTCAAACATTCCACTGTGGTTCAGTAACTACCACAGGAATGAGGATACTGTCAAACATTCCACTGTGGTTCAGTAACTACCACAGGAATGAGGATACTGTCAAACATTCCACTGTGGTTCAGTAACTACCACAGGAATGAGGATACTGTCAAACATTCCACTATGGTTCAGTAACTACCACAGGAATGAGGATAGTGTCAAACATTCCACTATGGTTCAGTAACTACCACAGGAACGAGGATATTGTCAAACATTCCACTATGGTTCAGTAACTACCACAGGAACGAGGATATTGTCAAACATTCCACTATGGTTCAGTAACTACCACAGGAACGAGGATATTGTCAAACATTCCACTATGGTTCAGTAACTACCACAGGAATGAGGATAGTGTCAAACATTCCACTATGGTTCAGTAACTACCACAGGAACGAGGATACTGTCAAACATTCCACTATGGTTCAGTAACTACCACAGGAACGAGGATACTGTCAAACATTCCACTATGGTTCAGTAACTACCACAGGAACGAGGATAGTGTCAAACATTCCACTATGGTTCAGTAACTACCACAGGAACGAGGATAGTGTCAAACATTCCACTATGGTTCAGTAACTACCACAGGAACGAGGATAGTGTCAAACATTCCACTATGGTTCAGTAACTACCACAGGAACGAGGATACTGTCAAACATTCCACTATGGTTCAGTAACTACCACAGTAATGAGGAGAGTGTCAAACATTCCACTATGGTTCAGTAACTACCACAGTAATGAGGAGAGTGTCAAACATTCCACTATGGTTCAGTAACTACCACAGTAATGAGGAGAGTGTCAAACATTCCACTATGGTTCAGTAACTACCACAGTAATGAGGAGAGTGTCAAACATTCCACTATGGTTCAGTAACTACCACAGGAACGAGGATAGTGTCAAACATTCCACTATGGTTCAGTAACTACCACAGTAATGAGGATAGTGTCAAACATTCCACTATGGTTCAGTAACTACCATAGTTTCAGGGTAGTTTAGGATCTCTGAGGATAGTAGACGGAGACGGGAAGATGGTAAGATGAGGTGTTTACATACCTGAGGTCCAGCCCAGACGTACGGTAAGTGTCCAATTGTTGAGTCGTTGATCCCCAGGCAGGGTGGTGTTGGTTACTATTGTGGCAACCACCACAATCCTCAACACACCTTCACCACCACCACAATCCTCAACACACCTTCATCACCACCACCACAAACCCCATCACACCTTCACCACCACCACAATCCCCAACACACACCTTCACCACCACCACAATCCTCAACACACACCTTCACCACCACCACAATCCCCAACACACACCTTCACCACCACCACAATCCCCAACACACACCTTCACCACCACCACAATCCCCAACACACCTTCACCACCACCACCACAATCCCCATCACACCTTCACCACCACCACAATCCCCAACACACACCTTCACCACCACCACAATCCCCAACACACCTTCACCACCACAATCCCCATCACACCTTCACCACCACCACAATCCCCAACACACACCTTCACCACCACCACAATCCCCAACACACCTTCACCATCACCACCACAATCCCCATCACACCTTCACCACCACCACAATCCCCAACACACACCTTCACCACCACCACAATCCCCAACACACCTTCACCACCACCACCACAATCCCCATCACACCTTCACCACCACCACAATCCCCAACACATCTTCACCACCACCACCACAATCCCCATCACACCTTCACCACCACCACAATCCCCAACACACCTTCACCACCACCACCACAATCCCCATCACACCTTCACCACCACCACAATCCCCAACACACACCTTCACCACCGCCACAATCCCCAACACACACCTTCACCACCACCACAATCCCCAACACACACCTTCACCACCACCACAATCCCCAACACACACCTTCACCACCACCACAATCCCCAACACACACCTTCACCACCACCACAATCTCCAATACACACACAATTGGAAGTTGAAGACTCAGATGAGTCACAGGGATGTTAGGAAGTATTTCTTCAGTCACAGAGTTGTCAGGAAGTGGAACAATCTGAAGAGTGATGTAGTGGAGGCAGGATCCATACATAGCTTTAAGATGAGGTCTGATAAAGCTCATGGAACAGGGGGAGAGAGAGAGAGGACCTAGTACCGATCAGTGAAGAGGCAGGGCCAGGAGCTATGAATCGACCCCTGCAACCACAATTAGGCGAGAACACACACAAACAAAATCTTAAATATTTACAACTTTCACTTCCTTGAATCTCCAGTTCCTCCTAACTACATCAAGGACTTTGTACCTCAGTGACATCAAGGACACACACCTTGATGCTGAGTAAGGGCTCTTGATTCAGGTAATTGGAGCTACCTCTCATCTACCCCTTTCTCATTTATAAATTCCTTATTAAGAACACATTTCTCATTTGTTTGTGTTATTTATATAAGTCGGTAATCGCATTTATAAATTTGCCCCGTGGCTCTGTTGCTAGCGCACTCGCCACGCTGAGTATCCGTGGTTCGATCCCCGGCACGGGTGGAAACGTTGGGCGTGTTTCCCTGCACCCGTTGTCACTGTTTACCTAGCAGTAAGTAGGTACCTGGGTGTTAGTCTACTAACACCTACTGTCACTGTTTACCCCTGGGTGTTAGCACTGGGTGTTAGTCTACTAACACCTGCTGTCAAGCGTTGTTAGGCTAGGAGTGTTTAACACCTGCCCTGCTAGCAGTAAGTAGGTACCGTTGTCACTGTTTACCTAGCAGTAAGTAGGTACCTGGGTGTTAGTCTACTAACACCTACTGTCACTGTTTACCTAGCAGTAAGTAGGTACCTGGGTGTTAGTCTACTAACACCTGCTGTCACTGTTCACCTAGCAGTAAGTAGGTACCTGGGTGTTAGTCTACTAACACCTGCTGTCACTGTTCACCTAGCAGTAAGTAGGTACCTGGGTGTTAGTCTACTAACACCTGCTGTCACTGTTTACCTAGCAGTAAGTAGGTACCTGGGTGTTAGTCAACACCTGCTGTAACTGTTTACCTAGCAGTAAGTAGGTACCTGGGTGTTAGTCAACTAACACCTGCTGTCACTGTTCACCTAGCAGTAAGTAGGTACCTGGGTGTTAGTCAACTAACACCTGCTGTCACTGTTTACCTAGCAGTAAGTAGGTACCTGGGTGTTAGTCAACTAACACCTGCTGTCACTGTTTACCTAGCAGTAAGTAGGTACCTGGGTGTTAGTCAACACCTGCTGTAACTGTTTACCTAGCAGTAAGTAGGTACCTGGGTGTTAGTCAACTAACACCTGCTGTCACTGTTCACCTAGCAGTAAGTAGGTACCTGGGTGTTAGTCTACTAACACCTGCTGTCACTGTTTACCTAGCAGTAAGTAGGTACCTGGGTGTTAGTCTACTAACACCTGCTGTCACTGTTTACCTAGCAGTAAGTAGGTACCTGGGTGTTAGTGTACTAACACCTGCTGTCACTGTTTACCTAGCAGTAAGTAGGTACCTGGGTGCTAGTCTAACACCTGCTGTCACTGTTTACCTAGCAGTAAGTAGTAGTTAGTACCTGGGTGTTAGTCAGTCAACTAACACCTGCTGTCACTGTTCACCTAGCAGTAAGTAGGTACCTGGGTGTTAGTCTACTAACACCTGCTGTCAGTGTTCACCTAGCAGTAAGTAGGTACCTGGGTGCTAGTCTACTAACACCTACTGTCACTTTACCTAGCAGTAAGTAGGTACCTGGGTGCTAGTCTACTAACACCTGCTGTCACTGTTCACCTAGCAGTAAGTAGGTACCTGGGTGTTAGTCTACTAACACCTGCTGTCACTGTTCACCTAGCAGTAAGTAGGTACCTGGGTGCTAGTCTACTAACACCTGCTGTCACTGTAGGTACCTGGGTGCTAGTCTACTAACACCTGCTGTCACTGTTCACCTAGCAGTAAGTAGGTACCTGGGTGTTAGCAGACTGGTGTGGGTGGCATCCTGGGAAGTGAGGTGTGGCAGGGTAACAGCTCCTGGCCCTTAAAATTGATCTTTGTAAAAAAAATCTACACTGACGAAACATTTCGCCCTCTCAGCAAGCTGTTTCACTCCATCACAGAGATGATTCCCTTCACGTCATCTCTGTATTCAACAGACTAAACATTTCGACTACTGAAACGTTTCGCTCACTCCTGGAGCATTTGTTCCAGCCACTAGTTTCACTCCTATATACCCGCTCTGCGTGTCGACCCTGGAGGGACCGAAACGTCTACAAGTTGACCCACAATTTGTTTTTTTTGTGAATTGTTCCAAATATTGTGTGAATTGTTTCAAATATTGTGTGAATTGTTCCAAATATTGTGTGAATTGTTCCAAATATTGTGTGAATTGTTCCAAATATTGAGTGTATTGTTCCAAATATTGAGTGTATTGTTCCAAATATTGTGTGAATTGTTTCAAATATTGAGTGTATTGTTCCAAATATTGTGTGAATTGTTCCAAATATTGTGTGAATTGTTCCAAATATTGAGTGAATTGTTTCAAATATTGTGTGAATTGTTTCAAATATTGTGTGAATTGTTCCAAATATTGTGTGAATTGTTCCAAATATTGTGTGAATTGTTCCAAATATTGTGTGAATTGTTCCAAATATTGTGAATTGTTCAAAATATTGTGTGAATTGTTCCAAATATTGTGAATTGTTCAAAATATTGAGTGAATTGTTCCAAATATTGAGTGAATTGTTCCAAATATTGTGTGAATTGTTTCAAATATTGTGTGAATTGTTCCAAATATTGTGTGAATTGTTCCAAATATTGTGAATTGTTCAAAATATTGTGTGAATTGTTCCAAATATTGAGTGAATTGTTCCAAATATTGTGTGAATTGTTCCAAATATTGAGTGAATTGTTCCAAATATTGTGTGTATTGTTCCAAATATTGAGTGTATTGTTCCAAATATTGTGTGAATTGTTCCAAATATTGGGTGTATTGTTCCAAATATTGTGTGAATTGTTCCAAATATTGTGTGAATTGTTCCAAATATTGTGTGAATTGTTCCAAATATTGTGTGAATTGTTCCAAATATTGTGTGAATTGTTCCAAATATTGTGTGAATTGTTCCAAATATTGAGTGTATTGTTCCAAATATTGTGTGAATTGTTCCAAATATTGAGTGAATTGTTCCAAATATTGTGTGAATTGTTCCAAATATTGAGTGTATTGTTCCAAATATTGTGTGAATTGTTCCAAATATTGAGTATTGTTTCAAATATTGTGTGAATTGTTCCAAATATTGTGTGAATTGTTCCAAATATTGAGTGGATTGTTCCAAATATTGTGTGAATTGTTCCAAATATTGTGTGAATTGTTCCAAATATTGAGTGTATTGTTCCAAATATTGAGTGTATTGTTCCAAATATTGAGTGGATTGTTCCAAATATTGTGTGAATTGTTCCAAATATTGAGTGTATTGTTCCAAATATTGAGTGTATTGTTCCAAATATTGTGTGAATTGTTCCAAATATTGTGTGAATTGTTCCAAATATTGTGTGAATTGTTCCAAATATTGTGTGAATTGTTCCAAATATTGAGTGTATTGTTCCAAATATTGTGTGAATTGTTCCAAATATTGTGTGAATTGTTCCAAATATTGTGTGAATTGTTCCAAATATTGAGTGTATTGTTCCAAATATTATGTGAATTGTTCCAAATATTGTGTGAATTGTTCCAAATATTGTGTGACTTGTTCCAAATATTGTGTGAATTGTTCCAAATATTGAGTGTATTGTTCCAAATATTGTGTGAATTGTTCCAAATATTGTGTGAATTGTTCCAAATATTGTGTGAATTGTTCCAAATATTGAGTATTGTTCCAAATATTGTGTGAATTGTTCCAAATATTGAGTATTGTTCCAAATATTGTGTGAATTGTTCCAAATATTGAGTATTGTTCCAAATATTGTGTGAATTGTTCCAAATATTGTGTGAATTGTTCCAAATATTGAGTATTGTTCCAAATATTGTGTGAATTGTTCCAAATATTGAGTATTGTTCCAAATATTGAGTGGATTGTTCCAAATATTGTGTGAATTGTTCCAAATATTGTGTGAATTGTTCCAAATATTGTGTGAATTGTTCCAAATATTGAGTGTATTGTTCCAAATATTGTGTGAATTGTTCCAAATGTGTGAATTGTTCCAAATATTGTGTGTATTGTTCCAAATATTGTGTGAATTGTTCCAAATATTCAGTGTATTGTTCCAAATATTGAGTGTATTGTTCCAAATATTGTGTGAATTGTTCCAAATATTGAGTATTGTTCCAAATATTGTGTGAATTGTTCCAAATATTGAGTGTATTGTTCCAAATATTGTGTGAATTGTTCCAAATGTGTGAATTGTTCCAAATATTGTGTGAATTGTTCCAAATATTGAGTGTATTGTTCCAAATATTGTGTGAATTGTTCCAAATATTGTGTGGATTGTTCCAAATATTGTGTGAATTGTTCCAAATATTGTGTGAATTGTTCCAAATATTGTGTGAATTGTTCCAAATATTGTGTGAATTGTTCCAAATATTGAGTGTATTGTTCCAAATATTGTGTGAATTGTTCCAAATATTGTGTGAATTGTTCCAAATATTGTGTGAATTGTTCCAAATATTGTGTGAATTGTTCCAAATATTGTGTGAATTGTTCCAAATATTGAGTGAATTGTTCCAAATATTGTGTGAATTGTTCCAAATATTGAGTGAATTGTTCCAAATATTGTGTGAATTGTTCCAAATATTGAGTGAATTGTTCCAAATATTGTGTGAATTGTTCCAAATATTGAGTGAATTGTTCCAAATATTGTGTGAATTGTTCCAAATATTGAGTGAATTGTTCCAAATATTGTGTGAATTGTTCCAAATATTGTGTGAATTGTTCCAAATATTGTGTGAATTGTTCCAAATATTGTGTGAATTGTTCCAAATATTGTGTGAATTGTTCCAAATATTGTGTGAATTGTTCCAAATATTGTGTGAATTGTTCCAAATATTGTGTGAATTGTTCCAAATATTGTGTGAATTGTTCCAAATATTGTGTGAATTGTTCCAAATATTGTGTGAATTGTTCTTGCAAATATTGTGTGAAATGTTCCAAATATTGACTAATTCTGTATTAGTACTAACAATTGGTTCTTGATTCAAGGAATTGGAGCGAGACTCCCCTTCCTTGGATCACATCCCTGTCATCTTCCATCCCTCAGGCGATCTATGGATCGACATCCTTTGTTGTGTGCTCTGTATAGAGCTTTACCAGGTCTTGATTTATTTGTAGAGCTCTGTCAAGTCATTACTGGATAGAGCTGTCTGGATATATGCAGCGTAAGATGTATCTTACTGTTTACTAAACTGGGGCAAGCCAGGATTCGACCCCACGATACATTGTTCCGCCCCAAGAGACAACACAACGTACGTGTCACCCTATCTACTCTGCCATCGACCCTACGATGGTGGAGTGGATAAGGTGACACGTACGTTGTGTTGTCTCTTGAGGTGGGACATTGCATCGTGGGGTTGAATCCTGGCCTGCTGCAGTTTGGTAAGTGTTTCAGTGCCAATTGTTTCGTGGTATGACTCACGAAATCGTAATGACACGATTGCAAACAAACCATACTACGGGTGGGGTTTGAACCTACGGTCAGAGAGTCTCAAAACTTGTATTTGTGGTCACAGTGGTGCCTATGCTAACCTTCCTATGGTGTAGAAATATACCTAGTTGGATAAATTTTATTGAAGCTAGCTGGCCCAGTGGCTAACACGACAGTCTGGAGTTTTGAGACTCTCTGCCCGCGGGTTCAAACTCCACCCGTGGTATGGTTTCATGGTATCATTGTTATATCTCAGTGTATATACACTGAGAGTTTGTTTAATCTTGGCTGGTGGTATATAGGTGATAGACAGCCTTAATGACCCTCATATAGTAGATTAATCAGATAGATATGGCTCTACGTAGAAAAATATTTAATATGACCTGTTGAAGCTATACAGAACGTTGTCTCCAAGTTTGTTTTCTAACGTTATTGAACGTTATATGAGTGTTAATTGTTAATTGTTTTTCCTCTCTCTTCTTCGTGGTGTGTGTTGGTGCCTGGGTTCATGTCGGGTTCGTCGCTCGGTTGGGGTGTTAAGCCTCGTACGGTGACCACGAAGATCCCTATCCAAGCCTCAGTGACTTCCACGATTACGAGCCTAATTTAGAATTCGACGATACGGAACTACAGAGCGCCAGCTCCGTCACTGGTAAGGTGTACATGTGCACGAGTTCTGGATGTTAAATTACTGCTATTACCTGCTGCGCTGACGCCATCTCTGTTACCTGCCACACTCACACCTTTATGTTAGACTGTGTTACCTGTCACACTCACACCTTTATGTTAGACTGTTACCTGTCACACTCACACCTTTATGTTAGACTGTTAACTGCCACACTCACACCTTTATGTTAGACTGTTACCTGCCACACTCACACCTTCATGTAAGACTGTTACCTGTCACACTCACACCTTCACGTCAGACTACATACCTGCCACAATCACATGCATGACTACTTGATGTCATGCTGCATTCCCTGTCTCCCACAACATTCCTGGACATCAGACCCCAGAATTTTCCTCCCCATCTCTGCAAGGAAGACTCAAGGCTCCTTGATGCTGGTGACTTCCTCTTAACTCAAGGCTCCTTGATGCTGGTGACTTCCTCTTAACTCAAGGCACCTTGATGCTGGTGACTTCCTCTTAACTCAAGGCACCTTGATGCTGGTGACTTCCTCTTAACTCAAGGCTCCTTGATGCTGGTGACTTCCTCTTAACTCAAGGCTCCTTGATGCTGGTGACTTCCTCTTAACTCAAGGCACCTTGATGCTGGTGACTTCCTCTTAACTCAAGGCTCCTTGATGCTGGTGACTTCCTCTTAACTCAAGGCACCTTGATGCTGATGACTTCCTCTTAACTCAAGGCACCTTGATGCTGGTGACTTCCTCTTAACTCAAGGCACCTTGATGCTGATGACTTCCTCTTAACTCAAGGCTCCTTGATGCTGGTGACTTCCTCTTAACTCAAGGCTCCTTGATGCTGGTGACTTAACTCAAGGCTCCTTGATGCTAGTGACTTCCTCTTAACTCAAGGCTCCTTGATACTGGTGACTTCCTCTTAACTCAAGGCTCCTTGATGCTGGTGACTTAACTCAAGGCTCCTTGATGCTGGTGACTTAACTCAAGGCTCCTTGATGCTGATGACTTCCTCTTAACTCAAGGCTCCTTGATGCTGATGACTTCTTCTTAACTCAAGGCTCCTTGATGCTGGTGACTTAACTCAAGGCTCCTTGATGCTGATGACTTCCTCTTAACTCAAGGCTCCTTGATGCTGGTGACTTCCTCTTAACTCAAGGCACCTTGATGCTGATGACTTCCTCTTAACTCAAGGCACCTTGATGCTGGTGACTTCCTCTTGACTCAAGGCTCCTTGATGCTGATGACTTCCTCTTAACTCAAGGCTCCTTGATGCTGGTGACTTAACTCAAGGCTCCTTGATGCTGATGACTTCCTCTTAACTCAAGGCTCCTTGATGCTGGTGACTTCCTCTTAACTCAAGGCACCTTGATGCTGGTGACTTCCTCTTGACTCAAGGCTCCTTGATGCTGGTGACTTAACTCAAGGCTCCTTGATGCTGATGACTTCCTCTTAACTCAAGGCACCTTGATGCTGGTGACTTCCTCTTGACTCAAGGCTCCTTGATGCTGGTGACCCACTCTTAACTCAAGGCACCTTGATACTGGTGACTTTCTGTTGACTCAAGGAATTTCTTTCATTCTTCCCTTGAATTAATCAAGATTACCTTCCTTTCCTCAGGGGCTGTATTTCCCAGACCTTCCAATAATAATAATAATAATAATAATAATAATAATAATAATAATAATAATCCCCTGACATACCTGTACGCTACCAGTTGAAAATGGAATGGTTATATGTGTATTAGTTTGTGACTGTGTCAGTTGGGTATGGTTAATGGTTGCTGTTTTAACCTGGACCTGCCTTGCTTGGGCCAGTAGGCCTCCGGCAGTGCTCCTACATTCTTGTCCTCTTATAATTCCTGCAAGATGAACTCTAAATAGTGCCACCCACATTATGCTCCCACACACCCACTGTATCACCACCCACCCACTGTATCACCACCCACTGTATCACCACCCACCCACTGTATTACCACCCACCCACTGTATCACCACCCACCCACTGTATCACCACCCACCCACTGTATCACCACCCACCCACTGTATCACCACCCACTGTATCACCACCCACCCACTGTATCACCACCCACCCACTGTATCACCACCCACTGTATCACCACTCACCCACTGTATCACCACCCACCCACTGTATCACCACCCACCCACTGTATCACCACCCACTGTATCACCACTCACCCACTGTATCACCACCCACTGTATCACCACTCACCCACTGTATCACCACCCACCCACTGTATCACCACCCACCCACTGTATCACCACCCACCCACTGTATCACCACCCACCCACTGTATCACCACCCACTGTATCACCACTCACCCACTGTATCACCACCCACTGTATCACCACTCACCCACTGTATCACCACCCACCCACTGTATCACCACCCACCCACTGTATCACCACCCACCCACTGTATCACCACCCACCCACTGTATCACTACCCACCCACTGTATCACTACCCACCCACTGTATCACTACCCACCCACTGTATCACCACCCACCCACTGTATCACCACCCACTGTATCACCACCCACCCACTGTATCACCACCCACCCACTGTATCACCGCCCACCCACTGTATCACCACCCACTGTATCACCACCCACCCACTGTATCACCACCCACCCACTGTATCACCACCCACCCACTGTATTACCACCCACCCACTGTATCACCGCCCACCCACTGTATCACCACCCACTGTATCACCACCCACCCACTGTATCACCACCCACCCACTGTATCACCACCCACTGTATCACCACCCATTGTTTCACCACCCACCCACTGTATCACCACCCACCCACTGTATCACCACCCACCCACTGTATCACTACCCACCCACTGTATCACTACCCACCCACTGTATCACTACCCACCCACTGTATCACCACCCACCCACTGTATCACCACCCACTGTATCACCCCCCACCCACTGTATCACCACCCACCCACTGTAACACCGCCCACCCACTGTATCACCACCCACTGCATCACCACCCACCCACTGTATCACCACCCACCCACTGTATCACCACCCACCCACTGTATCACCGCCCACCCACTGTATCACCACCCACTGTATCACCACCCACCCACTGTATCACCACCCACCCACTGTATCACCACCCACCCACTGTATCACCACCCACTGTATCACCACCCACTGTATCACCACCCACCCACTGAATCACCACCCACCCACTGTATAAACACCCACCCACAGTATCACTACCCACCCACTGTATCACTACCCACCCACTGTATCACTACCCACCCACTGTATCACCACCCACCCACTGTATCACCACCCACTGTATCACCACCCACCCACTGTATCACCACCCACCCACGGTATCCCCCCCCACCCACGGTATCACCGCCCACCCACTGTATCACCACCCACTGTATTACCACCCACCCACTGTATCACCACCCACCCACTGTATCACCACCCACCCACTGTATCACCACCCACTGTATCACCACCCACTGTATCACCACCCACCCACTGTATCACCACCCACCCACTGTATCACCACCCACCCACTGTATCACTACCCACCCACTGTATCACAACCCACCCACTGTATCACAACCCACCCACTGTATCACCACCCACCCACTGTATCAGCACCCACTGTATCACCACCCACCCACTGTATCACCACCCACCCACTGTATCACCACCCACCCACTGTATCACCACCCAGCCACTGTATCACCACCCACCCACTGTATCACCACCCACCCACTGTATCACCACCCACCCACTGTATCACCACCCACCCACTGTATCACCACCCACCCACTGTATCACCACCCACCCACTGTATCACCACCCACCCACTGTATCACTACCCACCCACTGTATCACTACCCACCCACTGTATCACTACCCACCCACTGTATCACCACCCACCCACTGTATCAGCACCCACTGTATCACCACCCACCCACTGTATCACCACCCACCCACTGTATTACCACCCACCCACTGTATCACCACCCACCCACTGTATCACCACCCACCCACTGTATCACCACTCACCCACTGTATCACCACCCACCCACTGTATTACCACCCACCCACTGTATCACCACCCACCCACTGTATCACCACCCACCCACTGTATCACCACCCACCCACTGTATCACTACCCACCCACTATCACCACCCACCCACTGTATCATCACCCACCCACTGTATCACCACCCACCCACTGTATCACCACCCACCCACTGTATCACCACCCACCCACTGTATCACCACCCACCCACTGTATCACCATGACGACGGACACTAACCCACTGACCTCACCACCAGCCTTGTTTATTCACAAGGAATGCTAAATCCGTATGGGGTCATGTGGCGCCTGGGGGGTGGGAGGCAATCAGGTTCACTCCCAGGGAAGATGGCTCCAATTCCTGGAATCCAGAGCCCTTCACAGTCATTTGGCTGAGAGAGTCAAGTTTTGCTACGCTGTGAGTAGAAATAGTCGGGTTTCCAGTGATTCATACGGGTTTACCTCTTTAAGGCCTGGTCACAGACCTAGCCGCGGGGGCGTTGACCCCCGAAAACCTCTTCAGGTATACTCCAGGTATCCAGGTAAATAATAATAGTCTCATAAGCGCCATTACCAACAGTCTGAATGATCAGAAACATCGGTGTTTTTTGAAGGTAGGATCGAGCCTGCAGCACTCCTTGCACTGAATGGCCCACACGGGTTTAGAGCCTCGTGAAATATATTTAAATGGACGCATAAGATGACAGGTAAATCTTACATTCTGCTTACATTCACTATACAATGTTTACATTCACTATACAGTGTTTACATTCACTATACAATGTTTACATTCACTATACAATGTTTACATTCACTATACAATGTTTACATTCACTATACAGTGTTTACATTCACTATACAGTGGTTACATTCACTATACAGTGGTTACATTCACTATACAATGTTTACATTCACTATACAATGTTTACATTCACTATACAATGTTTACATTCACTATACAGTGTTTACATTCACTATACAGTGGTTACATTCACTATACAATGCTTACATTCACTATACAATGCTTACATTCACTATACAGTGTTTACATTCACTATACAATGCTTACATTCACTATACAATGCTTACATTCACTATACAATGTTTACATTCACTATACAATGCTTACATTCACTATACAATGCTTACATTCACTATACAATGCTTACATTCACTATACAATGCTTACATTCACTATACAGTGTTTACATTCACTATACAATGCTTACATTCACTATACAATGCTTACATTCACTATACAATGCTTACATTCACTATACAATGCTTACATTCACTATACAATGCTTACATTCACTATACAATGCTTACATTCACTATACAATGCTTACATTCACTATACAATGTTTACATTCACTATACAATGCTTACATTCACTATACAATGCTTACATTCACTATACAATGCTTACATTCACTATACAATGCTTACATTCACTATACAATGCTTACATTCACTATACAATGCTTACATTCACTATACAATGCTTACATTCACTATACAATGCTTACATTCACTATACAATGCTTACATTCACTATACAGTGGTTACATTCACTATTCCTGGACAACTAGTCCAGGGATAGGGAAAAACATTGATTTTTTCCTGTGTAATAGATTCAAGATAGATGGCAGATGTTATATATCATTAATAAACAGAGGGAAGGTTACATTAGTGGCTGGAATATCTACTGTTTGTCTTACACTGTTTATAATATGGAATTTGTTGGTAAGTGTAAAACTGACCAAATTATTGACTTCGGGGCACTTAATATAACTCTGATGGTTCACAGGTCACTTTCTTGCATTCAGAGGATCCTAGGGAAGATATTCTGGTGGAATAAGAAGGAATTAAGGGAGTTTGAGCACTGGACTCAGGCAGTGATAAGACTAAGTGAGATCAGTGTCGCATAGTGTTGCCCGACTTTCAACTTCAAGGTTGTATAAAGGTGCTATGAGGTAATGTGTACATTATCAAGGTTGTATAAGGGTTCCCTAAGGTTACGTGTATATTGTCAGGGTTGTATAAGGGTGCCCTGAGGTAACGTGTACATTATCAGGGTTGTATAAAGGTGCCCTGAGGTAACGTGTACATTATAAGGGTTGTATAAGGGTGCCCTGAGGTAACGTGTACATTATCAGGGTTGGGTGAAAGTTATTTTATACATAAACCAGCTTGACCGACTCCATCATGCAGAAACTCGCCCTTATTCTGTGTATAACAGTCATTGTTGTTGCTTTGACCTGTAGATGTGTTGTGGAATGATTTACAGGGAGGTACTGCCATCCTCTCAAGCAGTAGCATTGAAAATGGACTTGAGTTCGAGAAAGACTTGCCTAGTATAGGCCAGTAGGCTTGCTTCCGTGTTCCTCCATTCTTATGTTCAAATGAGTGTGAAATATATATAATTTTTTTGGTACGCTGGCATGATTGCTGGTCTTTTCATACTGTCTCAGGAAGACGTAAGATGACAGGTAAATCCTCCAATCTTCTCACATTAAGTTACACTTTGATCCCCCATTACACTTCATAATGGTTCTTAATCCTACAATATTCACTTAACAGCCAAGGAGATCTGGTCAGAGACCGGGTCCTGGGGAAGATAATCCGCAGAACCACTGACTGATAGTGTAACTGCCCTCCCCACTGAGATCTCCTCCCCACTGAGATTAATCTTGGGTTGCTAGTGGGTATTGATCCAGATGGGTCCAAGGTCAAGGTTACTGGCTGTTAAGGCTTACCCACACGTACCTTTCATAAGGAATTACAACCTTCCAGTATAAATTGACTTCAGATAAATAGTCCCTCCGTGATGCTAGTCGAGGTTCTTGATTCAAGGAATTATTGCTGCTGCTACTGCTTCTTCTTCTTCTTCTTCTTCTTCTTCTTCTTCTTCTTCTTCTTCTTCTTCTTCTTCTTCTTCTTCTTCTTCTTCTTCTTCTTCTTCTTCTTCTTCTACCACAATCAAACGTGTTGCACTCTGGTAGGATCGCTGATCTTACTGTCTCATAAACACGTAAGGTGACAGGTAAGATTTACCTGTCACCTTTGACCATATACACTCACATTTACTTTCCTGAGTGTTCCTTAGTTGTTATTCCTGTAATATTTCCAGTATATGGCTGGAGTTCGAGCCATGGCCGGGACACAAGTTTTACAACTGCAACACTCTACACTAAGCCTATATATAACTTGTGTGATGAATGGTTTTAAAAACCGACAAGTTGAAGAATTGAGACACTTATGCAACACATGGGAATCTTTATTGATGAAAGGTTTCGCCACACAGTGGCTTCATCAGTCCAATACAAAGTAGAAATGGGTAAGGAGAGTTGAAGTTTGAGGTAATCAGTCCCTCAACCTGGAATCGATGTGTTCAGTCCATCACTCTTGTAGTAAGTGCAGCATAGGGCCAGAGAGGTGGCTTATATACTGCGGTGAGATGAGTTGAAGCAGGAGGAGGAGGGATCACAGTGGGACCTGCCACTAGTGTAAGTAGCAGGAGGAGGAGGGATCACAGTGGGACCTGCCACTAGTGTAAGTAGCAGGAGGAGGAGGGATCACAGTGGGACCTGCCACTAGTGTAAGTAGCAGGAGGAGGAGGGATCACAGTGGGACCTGCCACTAGTGTAAGTAGCAGGAGGAGGCGGGATCACAGTGGGACCTGCCACTAGTGTAAGTAGCAGGAGGAGGAGGGATCACAGTGGGACCTGCCACTAGTGTAAGTAGCAGGAGGAGGAGGGATCACAGTGGGACCTGCCACTAGTGTAAGTAGCAGGAGGAGGAGGGATCACAGTGGGACCTGCCACTAGTGTAAGTAGCAGGAGGAGGAGGGATCACAGTGGGACCTGCCACTAGTGTAAGTAGCAGGAGGAGGCGGGATCACAGTGGGACCTGCCACTAGTGTAAGAAGCAGGAGGAGGCGGGATCACAGTGGGACCTGCCACTAGTGTAAGTAGCAGGAGGAGGCGGGATCACAGTGGGACCTGCCACTAGTGTAAGTAGCAGGAGGAGGAGGGATCACAGTGGGACCTGCCACTAGTGTAAGTAGCAGGAGGAGGCGGGATCACAGTGGGACCTGCCACTAGTGTAAGTAGCAGGAGGAGGCGGGATCACAGTGGGACCTGCCACTAGTGTAAGTAGCAGGAGGAGGCGGGATCACAGTGGGACCTGCCACTAGTGTAAGAAGCAGGAGGAGGCGGGATCACAGTGGGACCTGCCACTAGTGTAAGTAGCAGGAGGAGGCGGGATCACAGTGGGACCTGCCACTAGTGTAAGTAGCAGGAGGAGGCGGGATCACAGTGGGACCTGCCACTAGTGTAAGTAGCAGGAGGAGGCGGGATCACAGTGGGACCTGCCACTAGTGTAAGTAGCAGGAGGAGGCGGGATCACAGTGGGACCTGCCACTAGTGTAAGTAGCAGGAGGAGGCGGGATCACAGTGGGACCTGCCACTAGTGTAAGAAGCAGGAGGAGGCGGGATCACAGTGGGACC
Organism: Cherax quadricarinatus; assembly: GCF_038502225.1. Taxonomy (NCBI): domain Eukaryota; kingdom Metazoa; phylum Arthropoda; class Malacostraca; order Decapoda; family Parastacidae; genus Cherax; species Cherax quadricarinatus. The sequence goes on from NW_027195029.1 coordinate 585,068, forward strand.
TGCCACCTCTCTGGCCCTGTGCTGCACTTACTACAAGAGTGATGGACTGAACACATCGATTCCAGGTTGAGGGACTGATTACCTCATACTTCAACTCTCCTTACCCATTTCTACTTTGTTATTGGACTGATGAAGCCACTGTGTGGCGAAACCTTTCTTCAATAAAGATTCCCATATGTTGCATAAGTGTCTCAACTCTATATATAACTTGTGTGTCCATGTGTTTGTTACAGCTTGACAGACCTACTGGAGAACGAAACGTTGCCATAAGTGGATGTGACCTGGATCTGACTAGGTAGGGTCAGTGGCATAAGCCGGTAGGCTACTTGGACCTGCCTCACATAGGCCAGCAGGACTTTGATCATTTACAAGTTACACTGTGACTTGTAAATGCGGGTTATTTGTTGCCATATTGTAACTTTCTTCTTTCTGACTGTTAATGCATATCTTGATGCTATGAATTTGAGTAGCATAGGGAGATTGATCACGGAACTTGCTACATAGCGTATTTTAGCAGAGTTACGCATTGCTACGCCAACACGATACGCCATATTGGGCTCTTCGAGGTCCTGACCTCCAGGCTGGCGAAATTAAATGAGGTGGTGGGCAGTCTGGAGAGTTAAATTGCAGTGGAAGGTGATTCTGAAGGGTGATCAAGCAGGCTGTTGGTGGAGGGTGACTCTATGTGTGTGCTCACCTAATTGTGGTTGCAGGGGTCGAGTCATAGCTCCTGGCCCCGGCTCTTGGCGCTACTAGATACACTCCGAGAGAGAGATGACACCTTCAAATTGCCTCATGTGTGGCCTACTTGTGTAACAACTAGAGTTACCTTCCTTTGACTCGGATCAAACCTGATTCCCTCCCCCCAATCCCCCCACCCCTAGATGCTGTGAATTCACGTAAAAAAAAAACGGTCATGGTTGCTTGTAGACGCAAGTGTGGGCAGACTTTACCTAATGTAACGTAACGTGGTTGTGGTAGACTTAATACCAGTTGTTGTACAAGGATGCTGGTAATATCAGTTGCTGTATAAGGATGGTGGAAACAAGTTCTTGACAGGAAGTAGAGAGGAAGTGGGTCAGTGTTGAACCACTTACAGTAATATTCTAGGAAGCTCATGGCGGACACTTAAACTCAACTAATTTCAGGTGACGGGAGTCGAGTCTTGATTCCTGGGCCCTGACCTGTCCTTTGAACTCCCTCAACCACTTTCCCGGGTGTTTGGATTCTTTTATATTGTCACTACTATTCTGAAAACTGCAGAGGAATTTGACTTCCGCTACTTCCTCATTCAGTTCCCTTGAGTTAGATATAAAAAGTGGTTTCTGGAAATGACATCCTGTGAGAAAGAGCTTGAGTTTTGAGAAGAGTAGACCTAGCATGAATCAGTAGGCCTACTGCAGTACGTCATTATTAGCTTTGTATACTGGGATTATACAAATTCAAGATGAATTATATAAACTGAGATGTATATATCAGTGTATATATGATACCACTGTTTAAGGTATTAAAGTATTCTTGACTGGTGGTGTACAGGTGACATGCAGCCTTAATGACCCTCGTGTAGTAGACTTGATGACATGTAGCCTTAATGACCCTCGTGTAGTAGACTTGATGACATGTAGCCTTAATGACCCTCGTGTAGTAGACAGTCTTGATGACATGTAGCCTTAATGACCCTCGTGTAGTAGACAGTCTTGATGACATGCAGCCTTAATGACCCTCGTGTAGTAGACAGTCTTGATGACATGTAGCCTTAATGACCCTCGTGTAGTAGACTTGATGGCATGTAGCCTTAATGACCCTCGTGTAGTAGACTTGATGACATGTAGCCTTAATGACCCTCGTGTAGTAGACAGTCTTGATGACATGTAGCCTTAATGACCCTCGTGTAGTAGACAGTCTTGATGACATGCAGCCTTAATGACCCTCGTGTAGTAGACAGTCTTGATGACATGTAGCCTTAATGACCCTCGTGTAGTAGACTTGATGGCATGTAGCCTTAATGACCCTCGTGTAGTAGACTTGATGACATGTAGCCTTAATGACCCTCGTGTAGTAGACAGTCTTGATGACATGTAGCCTTAATGACCCTCGTGTAGTAGACAGTCTTGATGACATGCAGCCTTAATGACCCTCGTGTAGTAGACAGTCTTGATGACATGTAGCCTTAATGACCCTCGTGTAGTAGACTTGATGGCATGTAGCCTTAATGACCCTCGTGTAGTAGACTTGATGACATGTAGCCTTAATGACCCTCGTGTAGTAGACAGTCTTGATGACATGTAGCCTTAATGACCCTCGTGTAGTAGACTTGATGGCATGTAGCCTTAATGACCCTCGTGTAGTAGACTTGATGACATGTAGCCTTAATGACCCTCGTGTAGTAGACTTGATGGCATGTAGCCTTAATGACCCTCGTGTAGTAGACTTGATGACATGTAGCCTTAATGACCCTCGTGTAGTAGACTTGATGACATGTAGCCTTAATGACCCTCGTGTAGTAGACAGTCTTGATGACATGCAGCCTTAATGACCCTCGTGTAGTAGACAGTCTTGATGACATGTAGCCTTAATGACCCTCGTGTAGTAGACAGTCTTGATGACATGTAGCCTTAATGACCCTCGTGTAGTAGACTTGATGACATGTAGCCTTAATGACCCTCGTGTAGTAGACAGTCTTGATGACATGTAGCCTTAATGACCCTCGTGTAGTAGACAGTCTTGATGACATGCAGCCTTAATGACCCTCGTGTAGTAGACAGTCTTGATGACATGTAGCCTTAATGACCCTCGTGTAGTAGATAGACTTGATGACATGTAGCCTTAATGACCCTCGTGTAGTAGACAGTCTTGATGACATGCAGCCTTAATGACCCTCGTGTAGTAGACAGTCTTGATGACATGCAGCCTTAATGACCCTCGTGTAGTAGACAGTCTTGATGACATGCAGCCTTAATGACCCTCGTGTAGTAGACAGTCTTGATGACATGTAGCCTTAATTAATGACCCTCGTGTAGTAGACTTGATGACATGTAGCCTTAATTAATGACCCTCGTGTAGTAGACAGTCTTGATGACATGTAGCCTTAATTAATGACCCTCGTGTAGTAGACTTGATGACATGTAGCCTTAATGACCCTCGTGTAGTAGACAGTCTTGATGACATGCAGCCTTAATGACCCTCGTGTAGTAGACAGTCTTGATGACATGTAGCCTTAATTAATGACCCTCGTGTAGTAGACAGTCTTGATGACATGCAGCCTTAATGACCCTCGTGTAGTAGACTTGATGACATGTAGCCTTAATGACCCTCGTGTAGTAGACAGTCTTGATGACATGCAGCCTTAATGACCCTCGTGTAGTAGACAGTCTTGATGACATGTAGCCTTAATGACCCTCGTGTAGTAGACAGTCTTGATGACATGTAGCCTTAATGACCCTCGTGTAGTAGATAGACTAATTTCCAAATAACCCGCACTTAAAGGGGACACTTGTGCCTCTGTTTTAAACTGTTCTGAAGCTGTGTGAAGCGATGCTTTTCAATGCGATGGATTTAAAATCCAATTGACTGAGCAACCAGTCCGTGATGTACAGGTCAATATTCCTGTGCTTTAAGTTGTAGTTACAAGGAGTCGGTTCAGAATATGGGTTAAGTGTGTTTGTATAGTGTGGAGATACCTTGTGTAGCTGAAGGTGGTCTAAGAGAAAGTAATTTAAGTCATTCAGTGACTGTAACAGCCATGAGGGTCAACAGATGGCCACCAGCCACTGCTTTCTCTCTCTCTCTCTCTCTCTCTCTCTCTCTCTCTCAATTTTCATCATTTTAATACACAATATTGCTAAGTTCAGTTATCCTATCCTATCCTATGAATACCAAGCTCCTTCCTCATATTAAGGAACTTAGTAGTGTCACGACAGTCAGGAATAATGTTGACGACTTGGATATTTCACTTCGTTTAAGATTAACGTGGGAGAATAATGTTTAGTGCAAACAGAATCCAGTTATGTTTTTGTTACATACCATCACACAGGAGAGTTACACATCTGACGTAATGAAATGTGTCAGCCTGAGCTGGGAGACTTCAGTAGTGTGTTGAGGATACTGTCAAACATTCCACTGTGGTGCAGTAACTACCACAGTAATGAGGATACTGTCAAACATTCCACTGTGGTGCAGTAACTACCACAGTAATGAGGATACTGTCAAACATTCCACTGTGGTGCAGTAACTACCACAGTAATGAGGATACTGTCAAACATTCCACTGTGGTTCAGTAACTACCACAGTAATAAGGATACTGTCAAACATTCCACTATGGTTCAGTAAGTACCAAAGTTACCTTCCAGCAGGGCTGCAGTTACTATTGAGAATCACCATCTCTCTGGATGACCTATCCCAATGCAATGTTTCTGGAGAGAGAGAATGAATTGTGTATTCTCCACTTTGTGCTTAGCTTTGTTTACAAGGATGGAGTCTCAGCTCCCTGTAGCTTTGTTTACAAGGATGGAGTCTCAGCTCCCTGTAGCGTTGTTTACAAGGATGGAGTCTCAGCTCCCTGTAGCTTTGTTTACAAGGATGGAGTCTCAGCTCCCTGTAGCGTTGTTTACAAGGATGGAGTCTCAGCTCCCTGTAGCGTTGTTTACAAGGATGGAGTCTCAGCTCCCTGTAGCTTTGTTTACAAGGATGGAGTCTCAGCTCCCTGTAGCTTTGTTTACAAGGATGGAGTCTCAGCTCCCTGTAGCTTTGTTTACAAGGATGGAGTCTCAGCTCCCTGTAGCGTTGTTTACAAGGATGGAGTCTCAGCTCCCTGTAGCGTTGTTTACAAGGATGGAGTCTCAGCTCCCTGTAGCGTTGTTTACAAGGATGGAGTCTCAGCTCCCTGTAGCGTTGTTTACAAGGATGGAGTCTCAGCTCCCTGTAGCTTTGTTTACAAGGATGGAGTCTCAGCTCCCTGTAGCTTTGTTTACAAGGATGGAGTCTCAGCTCCCTGTAGCATTGTTTACAAGGATGGAGTCTCAGCTCCCTGTAGCTTTGTTTACAAGGATGGAGTCTCAGCTCCCTGTAGCTTTGTTTACAAGGATGGAGTCTCAGCTCCATGTAGCTTTGTTTACAAGGATGGAGTCTCAGCTCCCTGTAGCTTTGTTTACAAGGATGGAGTCTCAAATCCCTGTAGCGTTGTTTACAAGGATGGAGTCTCAGCTCCCTGTAGCTTGGTTTACAAGGATGGAGTCTCAGCTCCATGTAGCTTTGTTTACAAGGATGGAGTCTCAGCTCCCTGTAGCTTTGTTTACAAGGATGGAGTCTCAGCTCCCTGTAGCGTTGTTTACAAGGATGGAGTCTCAGCTCCCTGTAGCTTGGTTTACAAGGATGGAGTCTCAGCTCCCTGTAGCTTTGTTTACAAGGATGGAGTCTCAGCTCCCTGTAGCGTTGTTTACAAGGATGGAGTCTCAGCTCCCTGTAGCTTTGTTTACAAGGATGGAGTCTCAGCTCCCTGTAGCTTTGTTTACAAGGATGGAGTCTCAGCTCCCTGCTGTCTCTTAACCTTATATGTATTGAGGATCATATTGACGTTTTGATCCCATCACTGAAGGTGCCTTGATGCTGGTGAAGGGCTCTTGATCCAGGGACTTGTAGGTACCCTTAGACCAAACCTGATAGTTTTTTCACCAGGTGCTGTGTAAACCTTACGGGTCTAGCGCTTCCTCTTGTATATGTATAATACTATGATCTTGTAAGACCCATAGGGGTCACACAGCCTAGGAATGGAGGGTATCTCCGGTTCCTTGGAACAAGAGTCTAACTGGCATGAAGGACCCGTTTAGACGGGTTCCTGGCGTAAGAAAAGACACCATAACTGGTAACTGTATAAGTTGTACTTGTAGAAATAAAGATTATTATTAAGAAAATGTTTTGCCATCCAATGGCTTCTTCAGTCCAGTGCAGAGAAAGGTGGAAGATAAAGAGGAGTTTGAGGTAATCAGTCCCTCAGCCTGGAGTCGATGTGTTCAGTCCATCATTCTTGATAAAACTGGAGAATATTCATGGTGATGGACTTATATACTGCTGGCAGATGAGGTCAAACACAATAAAGATTCCCAAATGTTGCACAAATGTTACATTTATCATCTTGTCAGTTTTATAAACCATTTATTAAACAAGTGGATTTATTATTCCAGTGATGGTGAAAGGTTTCACCTGATATACTTAGTTATTGCAAGTGTCTTACCGTGTGTGTTCTCAGTGGTGTGTGAGAGCCCAGATTGTGGCAGAGGTCAGCTATGTTAGTCCATTACCAGTATTACATGGGTTCCAGCAATCCATTAGACTGCTTGTGTCTTGCGTGTTCTTCCTGCATTATGTGACTAACCTTTGTCGCTGTCTCAAACTAACACACTTTACGATGCTTGTAGGTAATCTCATTGTTATTTATGGTAATTCTCATTCCCAGTATTTCTATTGTGATTCTAGATACACACTCAGATTTATTAACGGTGTCCCGTAGCTGGGTTGGTAGTGCACTCAGCTTACACATTTAATACCCGGAAACATTAGGACGTGTTTCCTTAAGACACCTGCTGTCCATGTTCACCTAGAAGTAAAATAGGTACCTGGGTGTTAGTTGACTGATGTGGGTCGCATCCTGGAACAAAATTGACCTAATTTGCGGGAAATGCTCTGCATAACAAAGGACTTTCTATATAGTAGTATGTCATTGATGTCAGCTATGGTGTGTACATCTTGTGCATGTACTTGTAGAAAAATATTATTATTATTCACGGTAGTTACCTCCATCACTTAAAGTAGTCCCCTTCATTATTTGCTGTTCTTATCTTTGCATTACTTTCCCTCCCTCATCACTCACTATATTTTCCTTGCTGTTTCTAATGATACTTTCAACTCCATCACCACTGTCATATTAATATGCAATTGCAGACTCTGCAATTCAACATCATTGTACTGATTATTCCTGGCTACAGTTGCAGGTTTGTCACCTGCAAGTCAACTCACCAAGCACTGTACAGTGGACCCCCGGTTAACGATATTTTTTCACTCCAGAAGTATGTTCAGGTGCCAGTACTGACCGAATTTATTCCCATAAGGAATATTGTGAAGTAGATTAGTCCATTTCAGACCCCCAAACATACACGTACAAACGCACTTACATAAATACACTTACATAATTGGTCGCATTCGGAGGTGATCGTTATGCGGGGGTCCACTGTAATTGCATGTGTGTCGCTTCATTTTAGGGTTCCTTAGTAATCTTTAATTTCTGTGAAGCAGTAAATCCATAGGTGTCACAAACAACCTAGGTTATAGGAGGTGATCATTGAACATGGAATCCATAGGTGTTTTATACAGTGCCTGGGGGATGAGAGGTAATCAGGTTTCATCTGAAGAAGGGAAGGAATAGCTGCAGTTCTTTGGACTAAGAAACCTTCATGTCATGGAGGAGTTGGCATTAAGACAGTGTTTGCATGCATACATGACTCTAACTGACAGCAGAGGGACGATGTGAAACAGAAATAGTATGGAAAAAGTGGCAGAATTATCATTTATATATATAATAGTGGTGGTGACCTTTGCTTGGCCGGCTATCATAACCTCTTGGTATTTAAACCTTAAAATACTTACTGTACCACGTTACCATGGAGGCACAGTATAGGGGACGCCTGGGTGCTAGTGTTGAATGAGGAATATAAAGGCACAATACTGTGACTGGAGTCTCCTATTTTCAGATTATTTGTGTACTGTTGAATGAATCATGGTGAATGTGTTTTCCTTGTTTTTTCTGGGTCACCCTACCTTAGTGGGAGACAGCCAGTATGTTAAAAGTAATAGTGTTTAATGAATATGATGTTTGATAGGAGTGAATGGAGGCAAATGGTTTTTATGACTTGATGTGCTGTTGGAGTGTGAGCAAAGAAACATGAGAAGATTCAGGAAAGTCAGTTAGCCAGACTTGAGTCCTGGAGGTGGGAAACACAGTGCCGGCACTGTGAAGGAGGAATGGGGATATGTTGCAGTTTTTGAACTTTAGTGTCGGCACACCTCTGGCAAGACAGCAGTGGAGTGAGCAATGATTAAAGTGTTTCTTCTTTTTTGGGTCACTCTGCCTCTGTGGGAAACGGCATAAGTGTTAATAAAAAAAATAATGTAAAATGAATATGACTCCTGTGGGTTTAGCTCTGCATGTTAGTGGCTTAGTATACTACCTCACAGTATTTTGTTACATGTAAACTACATTATCTGTATACGTACTGCAGAAAAGAAATAAATCTATTATTATATTCCCATGATTATAATAATGTTGCAAATGTGATCATTGTTGGTTTTCAGATCTGCAGGAACTTGTAGCAGAAGCGCCAGACTACCTGGAGTCACCTGTGTCAGACGGCACTATAGAGGAGAACTTTGAGGCTGAGTTAGGCAGCGCTCTCAGGGAGGAGGATGAGCAGGCACTCCATCACACCTTCACTGATGATAACGACTTCACAGACATTGCCCGTCATGGCATTGTCGACATCGTCGGGGATGACACCTACGGCAGGAAGGTCATAGTCGTCTCTGCCTGTAAACTGCCCAGTAATAAAGTTTTCAACCATGAAAAATTTCTCAAGTAAGTTTCTTTCAGCATCTTGATATATTTTCCTCTCAAAAAAGTCTCTCCATTGTAACGATTTACCTCTTGTTCCTCCTATATTTTGCAGTTTCCAAATATCTTTGGGGAATGCTGTCAGTCTTCCGTTAAGCCAAGCTATTGTAAATTTTTTTTTATTATTATCACACTGGCCGATTCCCACCAAGGCAGGGTGGCCCGAAAAAGAAAAACTTTCACCATCATTCACTCCATCACTGTCTTGCTAGAAGGGTGCTTTACACTACAGTTTTTAAACTGCAACATTAACACCCCTCCATTTCTTTAAGGAATAAAAAGGCACAATACCATGACTGGAACAATACACAGATAACCCACATGTAGGAGAAAGAAACCTATGACAATGTTTTGCTCCAACTTGGACCATTAACTAGTCATACACCAACACACAAAGATAAGGGTTATTTGTGTATGAATCCATTTCTTTCATGAACGATTTCCATTACTCTGTCATGATAATGATCTGAACTAATAGTTTTTAGTCAGAAACAGTGGTTCCTGACCTTTTGTATCACCCTTTTTTAAACCTCGAAAACTTTTGCAGTCGCCATCACGCTAAAACTTCTAAGTTTACGTTGGTAATCAAGAAATACAAAATGGCAAAACACCATTATTAACTTAGCACTTGTTCACACAATCCTTTGAATAACTCATCAGTACCCAGTGCCCTTCCCTGGTCCCAAAATCCCCTTCCTCAGTCCCCAGGGCCCTTCCCTGGTCCCAAGGCCCCCTTCCTCAGTCCCCAGGGCCCTTCCCTGGTCCCAAGGCCTCCTTCCTCAGTCCCCAGGGCCCTTCCCTGGTCCCAAGGCCTCCTTCCTCAGTCCCCAGGGCCCTTCCCTGGTCCCAAGGCCCCCTTCCTCAGTCCCCAGGGCCCTTCCCTGGTCCCAAGGCCCCCTTCCTCAGTACCCAGGGCCCTTCCCTGGTCCTAAGGCCCCCTTCCTCAGTCCCCAGGGCCCTTCCCTGGTCCCAAGGCCCCCTTCCTCAGTACCCAGGGCCCTTCCCTGGTCCCAAGGCCCCCTTCCTCAGTCCCCAGGGCCCTTCCCTGGTCCGAAGCCCCCCGTCCTCAGTACCCAGGGCCCTTCCCTGGTCCCAAGGCCCCCTTCCTCAGTCCCTAGGGCCCTTCCCTGGTCCCAAGGCCCCCTTCCTCAGTCCCCAGGGCCCTTCCCTGGTCCCAAGGCCCCCTTCCTCAGTCCCCAGGGCCCTTCCCTGGTCCCAAGGCCCCCTTCCTCAGTCCCCAGGGCCCTTCCCTGGTCCCAAGGCCCCCTTCCTCAGTCCCTAGGGCCCTTCCCTGGTCCCAAGGCCCCCTTCCTCAGTACCCAGTGCCCTTCCCTGGTCCCAAAATCCCCTTCCTCAGTCCCCAGGGCCCTTCCCTGGTCCCAAGGCCCCCTTCCTCAGTCCCCAGGGCTCCCCTTGGTCCCCAAGCCCCTCCTTCCTCCCTCAGTCCCCAGGCCCCCCTCCTGGTCCTCAGGATGATAATCAGTGGTCTAAGTGTATAAATAAACTAGTATTAGTGAGCTACATGCTCTAAACCTGTAAGAGTCAGCACCTGGTAATTTAAAGTAATCAGGTTTGATATGAGGAGTGAGAAGAGTAGCTCCAGTTTATTGGATGAAGAGCCCTTATCAGTATAAAGACACTCCCTTGAAGAAGTGCACTAAATAACTAAAAGTCCACACAACTGTTTACTGGCTTATATTGATAAAAGAAGTCATCTGAGCAGGAAGAAACGAAGACTCGTTAAAATAGCATCAGTGAAAATAATACTCCAGGTATTTTGAAAGTAAATTGTGTAAGGTGAATGGGACTGAACTGGCAATTTTGTAATTGCAAGTCCATGACTATACTAACTCAGTCACAGCATTATTGCAACAACTCTCCTGATTATTGTTATAATCATAACTAACCACTAAAGCCATAAGGGTCATTACAGCTCTGACAACTTTCCTGAGTCTGTACTGGACTCAGGATGCCAGTTCAGTTCCTGGTACTCTTTATGCAATTTTTGATTTGGGTTTAATGAATGTTGTTGAATTAGATGAAAATACCACAAGGCTGTTAAGAGTTCTTTGGTCTTTTTTTTTTTTTTTGACATACTGTATTTTCTGGCACATAAGGTGCACCTTTTTTCCCACAAAAAGTCTTGGAAAAACAGCCTGTGCTTTACATGGTCAAAGTCAGTGTCAAGGTTTGGGTTATGCTTTAGTGTAAAGTAAGAGGGTCGTTATTCCTTGAGTATGATTACCGATTTACCACTGTGATAGGAGGGGTGTTAATGTTGCAGTTTAAAAACTGTAGTGTATAGCACCCTTCTGGCAAGACAGTGATGGAGTGAATGATGGTGAAAGTTTTTCTTTTTCGGGCCACCCCTGCCTTGGTGGGAATTGGCCAGTGTGTTAATAAATAAATAAAAAATATTTCTGTCACGTGACTAATGTGCTGGAAAATACAATAAGTCCAGAGAGAGACGAGAAGCCGTGCTCCTAGTCAGAGCCTGAGTTCTGGGCTTATAAAACCACAGTTGAGCAGAGGTATACCAGTGATCACTGATGCTGTTGTCTGCAAGAAAGTCTTCAACTATGTTGCAGACTACAGGACTGACTGATCTAATAGGATAACCTTTAACTGTCCAAACATAAGTCTACATTTGGACAGTTAAAGGGTTAATACTATACTAATTTAAAGGCATTTTGAGATGGCTGGGTGCTAGGTACTTGTAGTATTGTCCTACAACTTCTCTTTCATACATTAACAGTGTAAATTGATTGCTGCAACAATTCTGAAAAAATCATAAACATCACAAAATTAAATATAATTCATTAATGTTTAGCAAATTTAGGCTAATTGAAGATAAGTTATGTAGCATTATGCTTGAGTTAGACACATGTGTAACACTGTGTTATCTTTATTGATAAGTAAGACATATGTAACACTGTGTTATCTTTATTGATAAGTAAGACATATGTAACACTGTGTTATCTTTATTGATAAGTAAGACATATGTAACACTGTGTTATCTTTATTGATAAGTAAGACATATGTAACACTGTGTTATCTTTATTGATAAGTAAGACATATGAAACACTGTGTTATCTTTATTGATAAGACACACATGCAACACTTGGGTATCTTTATGTGTCTTACTCTCCAACTTGTTGGTATTGGAAGAAATCACAATAAAATATATGATTGAAAACATCACAGTGAAATTAGGAAATAGAACCTTAGTGCTATCATGTGCTTACACACAGTATTATATATCATTTTCAATATAGCATTATGCTTGATGGATTTATCACTAGAAGAATGAGAGACTCGTGCAACATCTGGGAATCTTTATTGAGAAAATGTGTCGCTAGACAGCGACTTCTTCAGTCCGATACAAAGAACGGTGGAAGAAGTCACGGGTTGGTGAAATGTTTCAATAAAGATTTCCAAATATTGCACATGTCACTTTTATAAACTATTTATCATACAGTACAGGATTTCCTAAAATAAATTGTTAAATAGTATATTTTGTGTTGTAGGTACCTGATGTTCACCCTGGACCAGTATGTGGAGCAAGACTATTCCTTGGTATATTTCCACTATGGTCTCAATAGCAAAAACAAACCCCCAGTCTCGTGGTTGTGGTCGGCTTACAAAGCTCTGGATCGCAAGTACAAGAAAAATCTCAAGGCTCTCTACTTGGTCCATCCCACTAATTTTATCAGAGTTGTGTACAATATCTTTAAGCCTGCTATTAGGTAATTATTATAAATATTGATTGTTTAGTGTGTGAATATTTAAGTTAAATATTTTTTAGAGAATTTTTACTGTTTATCTCCAGAATTAAAATACCAGTGAATTTCTCTTCCTAGGTCACCCAATAGATGAAAAAGGTTCCTTAACCCTTAAACTGTCCAAACGTAGATCGACGTTCACTCGCGTAGCGTTCCGAACGTAGATCTATGTTTTATTTTACATGCCTTCTAATGTAAAATAAAATATGGATCTACATTCGGAGCGCTACGCTAGTGAACCTAGATCTACGTTTGGAAAGTTTAAGGGTTAATTATGAATGCTCCGAGTCACAAAGTTTTAGGCTAAAGAACAGCATTTAGGAACCACCATTACAAATCTGTGTGAGCATGTTAGGAGTGAGTGGAGCATGTGGTTTTTATGAATAAATGTGCTGTTGGAGTGTGAACAAAGTAACGTTCATGAAGGGATTCAGGGAAATAGGTTAGACAGACTTGAGTCTTGGAGGTGGGAGGTAACTGTGTCTGCACTCTGAAGGATGGATGGAGATATGTTGCAGCTTTTGAACTGTGGTGTCAGTACACCTCTGGCAAGGCTGTGATAGAGTGAGTGATGATGAAAGTGTTTCTGGGTCATCCTGCCTTTTTGGGAAACGGCCGATATGTCCACGGAAAAAGAAACTGACCTTCATACTAATGTTCTGAGTGGGAAAAATAGACTGTATATTGGGTACCTCACGAGGTTTTATATAGGAAGAGCTTAGGGGTGACAGACTGATCAGAAAAGAGGGCTGTGGAACTCATTTTAAAACATTATTATTATCATGGTTGGAGGTTGGAGGGAGGGGGTAAAGGAGGTTTTGTGTGCGAGGGGCTTGGACTTCCAGCGGGCATGCGTGAGCGTGTTTGATAGGAGTGAATGGAGACAAACGGTTTTTAATACTTGACGTGCTGTTGGAGTGTGAGCAAAGTAACATTTATGAAGGGATTCAGGGAAACCGGCAGGCCGGACTTGAGTCCTAGAGATGAGAAGTACAGTGCCTGCACTCTGAAGGAGGGGTGTTAATGTTGCAGTTTAAAAACTGTAGTGTAAAGCACCCTTCTGGCAAGACAGTGATGGAGTGAATGATGATGAAAGTTTTTCTTTTTCGGGCCACCCTGCCTTGGTGGGAATCAGCCAGTGTGTTAATAAATAAATAATTACGTATTATCATTTTTTGTTTGGTGAGATTTTGGAGGCCTAATGATTTTTTTTGTGGGGCTTCAGTCACCCCTGTTCATTATTTGGGGACCTCCGGTGCATTTTTTAACAAATGAATATTAATGTTAATTTTTTTGCATATTCTGCTTCTAAGAGGTTTTACCCAAGGAAAAGTTAAGTAGTGTGGCGACATTATTAACTCCTACATAAATGTTGCTATGCAACATGAATAACTTAAAGAACAGAATGATCTAAATCAGGGGTAGACAAACTGCGGCCCACCAAGATCGCGTCATATACTCACGTATACGCAGCTGAATGAGCAAAACTCTCTTCATTTTCTTCTTTTGAAAACACGAGCTGTTATACAAACATTATCAGACAAGTACAGTTCCCAGTTGATGGCTTTAAAAGTTAGCCAAACCCAGATCTAAGTTCAACAAGGTTATATGTAGTTTGTAAGGTTTAAAATCTGTCTACTGGAGAAGGCCATTAAAGTTGCATATCAACTGAAATAGGGATTACAATAAACTCTCAGTGTATATACACTTTGTGTATGTTAAAAGAAATACACCTCATGTTGTATATAGGTATGGCTAGTTTTATGCAGTAAATGTGTTTCAGGACCATGGCAGCTGTACTAAGGTCAATCACATCAGTAAGACTCTCTCTCTCTCTCTCTCTCAGTGAATTGGCCATATTCCACCTAGGAAGGTTGACCTAAAAAGAAAAACAAAAGTTTTTCTTCTTAAATTTGATAATTTATACAGGAGAAGGGGTTAGTAATCTCTTACTTCCGACATTTTAGTTGCCTCTTACAACACACACATGGCTGACAGAAGAAGAAGAATTTTCCACTTCCCCATGGAGATAAGAGGAAATAAAGAAGAACAGGAACTATTAAGAAAATAGAAGAAAACTTAAATGGGTGTGTAAATATATATGTGTGTACATGCATGTGTAGTGTGATTAGAAGTAGCAAGATATACCTGTTATCCCACATGTTTGTAAGATAGAAAAAAGACACCAGCAATACTACCATCATGTAAAACAATTACAGGTTTCCTTTTCGCACACGTCAACAAGACATAATTCCACATAATAAGTATCTTCATTATGTTTCACGATACACAATCACACAAGGCAAATACAGTGCTCCATTGAGTTAAGATGGTCTTGAGTTATGATTTACCCTCATAAAGGAATTTAGTTGTGAGTCGTGATGAAAAATTTGAGATGCGATATACATGCCCAGCACCCAGTCCTCTACTTCAGCCTTTGGACCAGCAAGTGATTGCGAATTTACACCAAGATGTTTGCCAAGTGCTTTGCTGAGACATCGGGAGACAGAGCCATCAGCCTCAAGGAAATCTGGAAGACTAGGTTTAACATCTTAGATTGTGAGACTCATAGTGAATTCCTGTAGTGAAGTTTCCTCCCAGTGCAGCCTGGAGGAACTTGTGGTCTTCAGTCACCTATGATCTGGAAAATGAAGAATTAGACATATGCAATATCTGAGTACCTTTATTTGTAGATGTTTTGGCATCCAGTGGCTTTATCAGTACAATGGAAGGACATAATGTGAAGAATGTAGAACTATATACAAAATATGAGGTAATCACTCCCTCAGTCTTGGAGTTGGTGAAGAGTACCGTAGTCTTGAGCATTGGCATCGTGTTCTTGAAGGATTTGAGGCTGAAGAGGATGTAAACCAGGAGATTGTTGCTCTTGGTGAATCAGTGAGGCTGGAGGATGATGATGAGGATGTGAAGGAATTAATTCAGAACCACAGACAGGAGTTAACAACAGAGGAGCTTCAGGAATTAGAGATGGATGAGAAGGCCAGTGAGGAGAAGGATCATAGCTGCAGAAATTCAGGAGTTGTTTACTCATTGCAAGATGTGATAGGAATCATAAGAAGCCACCCAGACATTGAAAAAAAAACTGAACTCACTTCCTGTGTTTTTGAAGATAATGTTTAATCTTATTTCAAAAGCCTCAGAAGCAAGCAACAGCAACAAACAACTCCAAACAGTTTTTTCAAGAGGCAACAGTTGAAAGGAGGTTCTCCTTCCAACCAGTAACCTCTTGTCCTTTCTCCACCACCACACTAAGTCTTCAAGTCCAAGGTATGTTAAAAGTTGCACCTCTGGGGTCTTGGAACAAATTAATATAAAACCATGTGTTTTGGGGTTTGAGATACGGTAGTTTAAAGGTACAATACGCCTTCTAGAATGGATTAATATCTTAACTCCAGGGAACACTGTATTACTAATAGAAACAGAACATCACATAGTACTAAATTTACATAAAGCAAAGGTGCATAAAGTGTAAGTGGGGGAGCTCCAGAATTTATATATAGGAACATAAGAATGGAGGAACACTGCAGCAGGCCTACTGGCCCCCTCCCTAGGCAGGTCCTTTTCTCAAAGTCAACCACTCCCACCCACTTGTCCAACCTTTTCCTAAGGCTAACCAAGCATTTGCTTCAATACCTCGGTACTAATCAGACCCAGCCCTTCTCACTCGTATATTTGTTCAGTCTCTCTCTGAAGCTACCCAAGGTTTGAGTTTTCATTAACCTTACTTAGAGGATTGTTCCTCGCATCAGCAACTTTGTTTGTGGTTAGAAAGGAAGGTCTAGGGAACTTGTCTTGAAGCTGTGTTTATATTATTATTTTTATTTGGAGGAGTTGATAAAGATTATAAGAAGGAATCAATCCTTCTTTTTCCCCACGTTGAGCAGAGGAAACCTGTATACTGTATGTGTAGAGTATACAAGTATGGTATAAGGTGGTATTTATGTTGCATAGGATTTTCAGCACTTCTGAATTGATATTTTATTGATTATTTATGTTGCAGTGCCAAGTTTGGCAGGAAGGTGATGTATGTAAACTACTTACATGAACTACAACAACATCTTCACCTTGGTCAGCTTCCCATTCCACAACGTGTTCAGCAGTAAGTCACCACTCGCACAATTAATTTTAAGCCCTAAAGTATTTTTTAAAATTTATTTACGTTACTCAAGCGCATAATAACCTTGCTGTGTTCTACTACTTTTTTTTGTAAAGTAATATGATGCTTAAGTAATCATTGTATTTTAAGTAATCAAGTAATTTCTTAATGGCATATACATACATGAGTAAACAGTTAACCCAGAAGAACCATACAGCACCTAGGTAATGAGAGGTAAAGAATAAAGAGGCACAATACCGTGATTGGAATAATACACAAATAATCCGCACATAGGGAAAAGAAGCTTATGACAACGTGTCAGTTTGACTTGGAGTATTAACTAGTACAGTGGTACCCCCGAGTTTCAAACTGCTTCCAATTCGACCAATTATGTAAGTGTATTATTGTAAGTATATTTTTGGGGGTCTGAAACGGACTAATCTAATTTACATTATTCCTTATGGGAACAAATTTGTTTGGTAATGGCACTCGAACAGCTTTCTGGAATGAAGAAAGTTCGAAACTCGGGGTACCGCTGGATTACTATTATTACCTTGCTTCACTCCACTCTCCGACTCTTGTGCCACTTCTATTTCTCTCCCTACCCACTTTACTATTACTATCTGCACTACCTATTCCACTATCTCCACTTCCTTCTTTTTATTTTTCTACCTCTGTTTCTCCCGTCCTGCCCTCCTTGCGTATATATACTGGCTTCCTTACCTTCGTATGTTAGTGTGGCTAGTTAATGGTGCGAGTTGGACCAAGACGTCATCACGAGTTTCTTTCTCTTATGTGTGGGTTATTAGTGGAATGGGAGGTAATAAGGGTTGATCCAAGGAAGGGGAGTTACAATTCTATGGATCAAGAGATCTTCACCAGCATGAAGACACATTTCGTCAAGGGAATTAGGAATTATGTACAGCACTTTAATATTTGCTATAATTTTTGTGGTATAATAATTTATCAGTTGTCTTTAAACTACTATAGTAATCTGTTATCTATCATCATTTTCTATATTACTAGAATTGTGCCACTTAAAATTTAAATCAACATTAGGAAGTAAAAACATCGTATCACAATCCACTCTTTCCCCCAGACACGATCAGCAACTCCTTGCCAAACTGAAGAACCTTCCTAAAACTCCTGGTGTGGGCTCCAACAAGCCTTTACCCACACAGCAGTTTGGTGTATCGTTACAATACATCAAAGATGCAAATGATCAGGACCCAATTCCTCCTGTACTGAAAAATTGCATTACCTTCCTTGATCACCCAGATGGTGAGTATTCTTTATTTTTTAGCATATATTTAGGCATTGTTATTAGACCTTCAGTATTTACTGTGATAATCTTAAATTTAAGTGGATTCTGCATATATTTCCATAGTGTGCAAGGAATGGTGCTAGAAAATATTTATTGTACGGTCTCTACAGTTTTGTCAAGTAAAAGGACACAAGTGCAACTAATGTGACATTTATTGTGGCAACGTTTCGCTCTCCAGGAGCTTTGTCAAGCCGTTACAAACAATACATGGACACAGAGGGTATATATAGGCTGAGAGTGAGTTGTAATACTAGTGATAGTAGTAATACAATATGGTAGAACAATTAACTAGCACATGAGTAATAGGATATAAAAGCTATTACTTGGGTAGCATAAAAATAGGTTAGACAAATACAGTATTTCTATTGGAGGTTGGATTACAGAGGATGAACACTGAAACATGCCTTCTGTAATCCAACCTCCAATAGAAATATTTGTTGTGTACGAATGGTATATAATACCGACAAGATGAGAGTAAGACACATGTGCAACATCTGGGTATCTTTATTGTAGACGTTTCGCCATCCAGTGGCTTTATCAATACAAATTCCAGGACATAACTTGAAGACAGTAGAACTATGTACAGAAGATGAGGTAATCAGTCCCTCAACCTAGGAGTAGGTGCGAACAGCACCATAGTCGTGGAGATTCTGAAGCAGAAGAAAGAATCCTGGCGCTTATATAGTAACGTCAGGTGAAGCAGACGAGGGCAAATTCACTGGTGGGCGGGATTCCCCAGTGGAAGTAGGTCCTTCCCAAAGAGATGGGTTAGTTGTAGTAGTAGATGTCGAAGTTGTGAAGGTTATGTACTTGTCAGACACTGCAACATCATGGAATCTTAATTCTGAGGACATGTACATAACCTTCACAACTTCGACAACTACTACTACAACTAACCCATCTCTTTGGGAAGGACCTACTTCCACTGGGGAATCCCGCCCACCAGTGAATTTGCCCTCGTCTGCTTCACCTGACGTTACTATATAAGCGCCAGGATTCTTTCTTCTGCTTCAGAATCTCCACGACTATGGTGCTGTTCGCACCTACTCCTAGGTTGAGGGACTGATTACCTCATCTTCTGTACATAGTTCTACTGTCTTCAAGTTATGTCCTGGAATTTGTATTGATAAAGCCACTGGATGGCGAAACGTCTACAATAAAGATACCCAGATGTTGCACATGTGTCTTACTCTCAGAAATATTTGTCTAACCTATTTTTATGCTACCCAAGTAATAGCTTTTATATCCTATTACTCATGTGCTAGTTAATTGAGGAAATGGTATGGTGATACCGACAAGATGTGGAAAAAGACACTTATGTACAGTTCAGGACATTTATTAAAGGAAACGTTTCGCCACGAGTGGCTTCTTCAGAAGAAGCCACTCGTGGTGAAATGTTTCCTTTAATAAATGTCCTGAACTGTACATAAGTGTCTTTTTCCACATGCTAGTTAATTCTTCTACTACTACAACTTATGTCACTACTACTACTACTACTAGTGTTACACCTCACTCTGAGCCTATATATACCCTCTGTGTCCATGTATTGTTTGTAACGGCTTGATAAAGCTCCTGGAGAGCGAAACGTTGCCACAATAAAATATCACATTAATTGCACTTGCCCTAGGTAGTAGGTTGGTAGACAGCAACCGCCCAGGGAGGTACTACCGTCCTGCCAAGTGAGTGTAAAACGAAAGCCTGTAATCGTTTTACATGATGGTAGGATTGCTGGTGTCCTTTTTTCTGTTTCATAAACATGCAAGATTTCAGGTACGTCTTGCTACTTCTACTCACACTTAGGTCACACTGCACACATACGTGTACAAGCATGTATATACATACCCCTCTGGGTTTCTATTTTCTTTCTAGTTCTTGTTCTTGTCTATTTCCTCTTATCTCCATGGGAAAGTGGATCAGAATTCTTCCTCCGTAAGCCATGCGTGTTGTAAGAGGCGACTAAAATGCCAGGAGCAAGGGGCTAGTAACCTCTTCTCCTGTATATATTACTAAATGTAAAAGGAGAAACTGTCGTTTTTCCTTTTGGGCCGCCCCGCCTCAGTGGGATACAGCCGGTGTGTTGAAAGAAAGAAAGTTGCACTTGTGTCTTATTACTTTACATATTGTCGGTAATTCCACCAACATATATACACTCTACTATTTTATCACATCTCCATGGGGAAGTGGAACAGAATTCTTCCTCCGTAAGCCATGCGTGTCGTAAGAGGCGACTAAAATGCTGTATATACAGTGGACCCCCGGTTTACGATCAGCTCCCACTGCGACCAATTATGTAAGTGCGTTTGTATGTGTATGTTTGGGGGTCTGAAATGGACTAATCTACTTCACAATATTCCTTATGGGAACAAATTCGGTCAGTACTGGCACTTGAACATACTTCTGGAATGAAATAATATCGTAAATCGAGAGTCCACTGTATTACTAAATTTAAAAGGAGAAACTTTCGTTTTTATTTTTGGGCCGCCCCGCCTCGGTGGGATACGGCTGATACATTGAAAGAAGATTTTATCACATCTCACAATGACGAAGTAATTCTAAATATCACTTGTCTGTAGCTCATATTACTATAATCATAGGCGTGGTCATGGACCAGGCTGCGGGGGATCATAAGCCTGGTCATGGACCTGGCTGCGGGGGATCATAAGCATGGTCATGGACCAGGCTGTGGGGAATCATAAGCCTGGTCATGGACCTGGCTGCGGGGGATCATAAGCCTGGTCATGGACCAGGCTGCGGGGGATCATAAGCCTGGTCATGGACCAGGCTGTGGGGGCGTTGACCCCTGGAACACTGCAGATGATGGGGAAGCGCTAAATCAATAGAGGTAACAGTAGCTGGGAAATTGGAGGTCATGAGGTTTGATCCAAGAAAAGGGTGAGTAATTCCAATTCCTTGGATCAAGAGCCCTTTACCAGCATCAAGGATTTGCTATTGAAGGAGTAATTGTAAGTATTACCTGTCTTTATCTCATACAGCGTTCTCGTTGCAGCTCTGGAGACGGAAGGGCTGTTCCGTCGATCTAGTGCAGCAGTCGTGGTAAAAAGCGTACAGGAACGTTTCAATAAAGGCGAAGAAGTGAATTTTGATTTAGACACCGATGTACACACAGCGGCAGTCATCATTAAAACTTTCCTGCGTGAACTGGAAGAGCCATTAATGACGTTTGATCTCTATGATGAGGTTATCCAGTTTCAAAGTTAGTACTGTGTAATGTTAATCTATTAGTATTCAATTCTCTTGTATTCATTGTAACTTCTAATTTTATTTTTACAATATGTAAGAGACTGTATGCATAAGCAATTAATTAGTCATTGCCTTATTAATGTTAAGTTAGTTTTAAGTTTGCCTGAAATACACCTACCATCCGACTTACAACCGAGTTCAGTTCTGAGAAACCGGTCGTAAGTCGAATTTTACTACTGAATATCAACAAAACATTTTTGTAATGACTTTATTATATTGTTTTATTTGGTATTTCATGTTTTACTTTACTTTTTATGCTGTTAGTACTGTATTTTATACTGTAAGGTTTAGGATAAACACTGTGTACAACACAAATAGTTGTTTATTTCTCAGAAATTTGGCATAAAAAACACGGTCTTAAGTCGAGCAGGTCGTAAGTCAGATGGTAGGTGTACTCTGCATGTTAAGGGGCTTTCTAGGCATGTACACCTAAATGTCATTGACCTTTGTACAAACATTGTATCGTGCTGAAATCATTGTATTGTAATTTGTTATGCATCATTTAGGACCCCAGTCGAAATATGTTGTGTTAGGTTAGCTTCTTTTAAATACAGTACAGTACTGTATATAATTTATCACTAATGTATATCTGCAATATTAATGTGCCCTTGGAGCTAATTTGTAAATTTATACTAGTGTCTAAAATAATTTGTAGATATGTTTAATAGAGCTTATCTTGTGTTAAATGAGGGAGGTGGAGCAGCAGCAGTAAGTAAACAAGGCTTTTTACACTATATTGCATTTTACTTATTTAGTTTATTTTTGTTGCGTGGGAACACAGCATAAATACAGTGGACCCCCGGTTTACGATCACCTCCCAGTGTGACCAATTATGTAAGTGCGTGTATGTTTGGGGGTCTGAAATGGACTAATCTAATTCACAATATTCCTTATGGGAACAAATTCGTTCAGTACTGGCACCTGAACATACTTCTGGAATGAAATAATATCGTAAACCAGGGGTCCACTGTACATTGTTTCGTAAGGCCTGATCACTTAGTAAAGTGAATAAGACTAATATGCAACATGTTATCTTTATTACCCAAACATTTCACTTGGTCAGTAAGCTTCTTCATTTGAATACAGAGGTGACTAATGTATTAGAGAGAGTGAAGAAGAAAGTTCAGAGGTTTTAAGCCCCTTAGTCTTGATTGAAGTGGGGAGGTAAATTTTGAAGTGTTCAGTCCCTTAGCCTTGATAGAAGGTGTTCAGTTCCATGATATTGATCACTGAAGTAGAGGTGGAGCTTATGAAGTGGATCAGAAGTGAGGTGAGGCGGTTAAAGATGGCATCACTGGAGGCAGGACCCACAAACAGGCCTACTGAAAAAAAAAAATGTTGGTTTACAGCACTCATTTTTTTCTTTTTCTGTCTTCTGTAAGCTTCCATCATTATATTTATTAGATAATTAATTAATTTATAATTTCAGGTCTTAATAAGAGTGATCGTCTAACTACTATCAAACAGATAATATTGGAAAAGTTACCAGAGGATAACTACCTCGTACTAAAGTTCCTCACAAACTTCTTAGCAAAGGTGAGTAAACAAAATTAACTACCGACCAGTTAGTTTGATAACTTTGTTATAGTAGTAGTCAGGACTACAGTGGTACATATTGAAATTTGTTGTAGCCAAGGAAGGCAGGGTAGGGGTTGGAGGCAAGGGGTGAAGGAGGTTATGTGTGTGAAGGGCATAGACTTCCAGCAAGCATGCTTGACCATGTTAGATACGAGCAAGTGGTTTTTATGACTTGACATGCTGTTGAAGTGTGAGCAAAGCAACATTTATGAAAGGAATTCAGGGAAACCAGTTAGCCGGATTAGGGTCCTGGAAATGGGAAGTACAGTGCCTGCACTTTAAAGGTGGGGTTTGGGATATTTGCTGTTTGGAGTGACATCTGAAGTGTTGTATCTGCATGCCTCTGTAAAGACAGTGATTATGTGTGAATATATTTCTTTATTTTTTGGATCACCCTGCCTCAGTGGAAGACAGCCAACAAGTTGAAAAAAAAAATTATAAGTTGGTGGATGAATTTGGGATGGCATTTCAAAGTAAGAAATTTAAAGTGAATATAGAGAAGAGTAGGCAATGATAGACTGGGAAGGAGTATAGAAGTGGATGTATTTAGAGATTTCGAGTAAACATGTCTGTGAAACTCCATGGGGAAGTAGAAAAGAATTCTTCCTTCATAAGCCTTGCATGTTGAAAGAAGCAACTATAATGCCAGAGCAAGGTGCTAGTAACCCCTTCTCTTGTATAAACTACTGAATTTAAAAAGAAAAACTTTTGTTTTTCTATTTTAGATTACCTGCCTTGGTGGGATATGGCTGGTTCGTTGAAAAAAATGTACGAAAGATGAGGTGAACCATAGAATGGATGAGGAAAAGTGGCTGGCATATTGAGGCATGTGTGTAATTATTATTATAATCAAGGGGGAAGCACTTAACCTGTAGGATTGTGCAGTGTCCGTGGAAGGTATTCAGACTTAATTCAGGGAACTGGAGCACAGATCAAATTCCCTAGATCAAGAACCCCACACCAGCATCAGGGAACCTCCCTTGAGGGAGGAGACAAAGAACTTTGTCTGTGGAAGCAAAGAGGGGAATGTATGAGAGTATAGTTATGCAAACACTCTTGTATGGGTGTGAAGCATGGGTTGTGAATGTTGCAACAAGGAGAAGGCTGGAGGCAGTGGAGATGTCATGTCTGAGGGCAATGTGTGGTGTCAATATAATGCAGAGAATCCGTAGTTTGGAGATTAGGAGGAGGTGTGGGATTACCAAAACTATTATCCAGAGGGCTGAGGAGGGGTTATTGAGATGGTTTGGACATGTAGAGAGGATGGAACAAAATTGAATGACTGAGAGTATACAATTTTGTAGTGGAGGGAAGGCGGGGTAGGGGTCGGCCTAGGACAGGTTGGAGTGAGGGGTAAAGGAGGTTTTGTGTGCGAGGGGCTTGGACTTCCAGCAAGCGTGTGTGAGCATGTTAGGCAGGAGCAAATGGAGACATGGTTTTTAGGACTTGACATGCTGTTGGAGTGTAAGCAAGGTAACATTTATGAAGGGATTCAGGGAAACTGACAGGCAGGACTTGAGTCCTGGAGATGGGAAGTACAGTGTCTGCACTCTGAAGGAGAGGTGTTAATGTTGCAGTTTTATAACTGTAGTGTAGGCATTCCTCTGGCAAGACAGTGATGGAGTGAATGATGATGAAAGTTTTTCTTTTTTGGGCCACCCTGCCTTGGTGGGAAATGGCCGATGTGTTTATAATAAAATAATAATTAAAACTGAGTATAACAGTCAGTGTGTGTTTAGTGCTGGATGGTATGAAAACACAGTCAGTATCATAACACAGTTTAATGGCAAAACTCCAGCACCTCCTCTCATTGGCATGGGAAATTTCTTTGGAAACATAAACACATATGCAGTTTAATGTGATCCTTTATTGACAACGTTTTGCCTACACAGTGGGCTTTTTCAAGTCACACAGATCTACCTGGGATGGAAGGTATGGGAGTATTTATAGTCAGGTTCAGAATGTTGAGGTCAGGTGAAGAATGCTGCATCTGATGATCTACTGAGTGGGGTTATAGAGTCTTGGGTAGCTTGGCAGGGGTATTGGACAAGTTGTGAGTAGACCTTCTGCAGTGTTCTATGTTCTTATGTGGGATAGCAATGAAGAAGTTTCTTGGCAAGTGGTTCAGCTATGTTATAGAAGCCATTGTTCTGGTTGAAATTGTTGGTTATAGAGATAAGCGATGATTCCAGGATTCTTCGGTATTGAGTGTTGTCTTCTGTGGCGATAAGTCTTGAGTTTCTGTAGTTAATTAAATGGTTGTGTGAATTGCGATGTTGTACACAGGTATTCCTTGTATCGTCAGTCCTGCTTGCGTATTGATGTTCTGAAATACGTGTTTGGAGGTCTCTTGATGTTTCGCCCACGTATAATTTGTTGCAATCATTACAAGGGATTATTTATACCCCTGCAGAGGATGGAAGCTTGTCCTGTCTACTACTGGTGATGTCCTTGATGGTCGTGGTTGTGGAGGTAGATACTTGGAATGATGTATTGGAAAAGATGTTGGAAACATGTTTGGCAATGGAGTTGGTGGGGAGGACTATGTATCTCTTCTCGGCAGTGTCTTCTCTGGGTGTGTTGAAGATGTTTAATGCCCGCCGTTTGCAGTCCAGTGTGTCGGAAATTTCCTTGCTGGATGTTTGCACAAATTATTTTTAAGAACAGTTAGTCTCCAACAAGTGTTTAATACTGACGAGACAAAGCCATGTTGGAATCTTATGCCATCAAGAGTGTATAATTAGTTATCAAAAAAAGAAAAAAAACAGCTGGTTTCAAGGCCCTAATGATTACTTCAACTTGCTTCTTGTCACAAATGTATCAGTTCATTGCAAGTTGAAACAATACTAATTAACCCTTAAACGATCCAGACAGATTGATGTTCAAATCCGTAGTGCTCCAAATGTAGATTTACGTTTTTTACATATTTTTGAACATAACAAAAAAACAAATGTAGATAAAAGTTTTTTTACACATTCAAATGAAAAAAAAAAGATGATCTACATTTTTTTACATACAGTGGACCCCCGCATAACGATTACCTCCGAATGCGACCAATTATGTAAGTGCGTTTGTACGTGTATGTTTGGGGGTCTGAAATGGACTAATCTACTTCACAATATTTCTTATGGGAACAAATTCGGTCAGTACTGGCACCTGAACATACTACTGGAGTGAAAAAATATCGTTAACCGGGGGTCCACTGTACTTTCAAATGTTGAAAAAACGTATATATACGTTTGGACCGTTTAAGGGTTAATCCTGCAGAAAATTCCATTGCTTTAAATTTAAAGTCAAGCCAAAACTTGTGTGCTGTTACTTGCCAGTTAATGCAGTATGGATGACCAAGGTTCTGTTTGTTGATTGGTTCAAGCATTAATTTATTCCTGCAGTCAAGATGCACCTGGCCAAAAAAGAAACCTTACTTTGTAATTCCCTTAACCCGTAAACGGTCCAAGCAGATCTACGTTCACATGTGTAGAGCTACAAAAGTAGATCTACGTTTTTTTACATTTTTTTTTTTTTTTTTTTTTTTTCAACAAGTTGGCCGTCTCCCACCGAGGCAGGGTGACCCACCGAGGCAGGGTGACCCACCGAGGCAGGGTGACCCACCGAGGCAGGGTGACCCACCGAGGCAGGGTGACCCAAAAAAGAAAGAAAATCCCCAAAAAGAAAATACTTTCATCATCATTCAACACTTTCACCACACTCACACATTATCACTGTTTTTGCAGAGGTGCTCAGAATACAACAGTTTAGAAGCATACACATATAAAGACACACAACATATCCCTCCAAACTGCCAATATCCCAAACCCCTCCTTTAAAGTGCAGGCATTGTACTTCCCATTTCCAGGACTCAAGTCCGACTATATGAAAATAACCGGTTTCCCTGAATCCCTTCACTAAATATTACCCTGCTCACACTCCAACAGATCGTCAGGTCCCAAGTACCATTCGTCTCCATTCACTCCTATCTAACACGCTCACGCACGCTTGCTGGAAGTCCAAGCCCCTTACCCACAAAACCTCCTTTACCCCCTCTCTCCAACCCTTTCGAGGACGACCCCTACCCCGCCTTCCTTCCCCTATAGATTTATATGCTTTCCATGTCATTCTACTTTGATCCATTCTCTCTAAATGACCAAACCACCTCAACAACCCCTCTTCTGCCCTCTGACTAATACTTTTATTAACTCCACACCTTCTCCTAATTTCCACACTCCGAATTTTTCATATTTTCAAATATAACAAAAAAAAAGTTGATCAAAGTTTTTTTTACACATTTTCAAATGTAAAAAAACAAAAAGAAGATCTACTTTTTTTACATACCTTCAAATGTTGAAAAAACGTATATATACGTTTGGACCGTTTACGGGTTAATTATCCTGTAATCTTGCAGTCTCTGAAACCAGATGTGAGTGTTTTGTTTTTACCACCCAGTACTGTAACTTTGACGCAATCACTGGATCGAGAAGTTGTTAGCATAGTATGTGCTGCTGCACACCCAAGGTATATAATGAAAAAAAAAAAGCACATTAATTGACAACAGCTTTGAGACTGTCATGCCAGAGTTAATACATAAACTTAACATTGCAGATGCATTTACACATACAAAAGTGCTATGGGATGAAGCCAACCATAAATGCAGGCTAGGTTTAGTTATGACTTTCTGCAGTAAATAATTTTTCTGGCTTTACCTCAGTAGAGAGTCAGGTTCAAGAAATTGTGTCTGGCAATGGGAGACGGCCGACTTGTTAAAAAAGAAAAAAATGACCAGTTGCAATATAACAGTGAGGTACCTGTATAAGAAATAATTTTTCAGAGCTCGGTTCCCAGTTAGTACAGATGAAAAAGTAGGGAAATATGTAGGTAAAAAGTTGACACAGCAATGGTCATATGAACAATTACAAGTTATTATTAAAGTTTAAGAATTTTTCACCGAAAGGGACCCTAACACATCTAGAAGCATTACTGTGAAGCAAGCAGTGATGCTTCATCAGCTGTATAAAGTACTGCAAGGTAAACACACCGCAGATGCAGTACATAATACTTGATTACTCCATTATAACCTATCAGTCATTGATATCTCTACATTCATATCACAACAGCCCAGAAGGACCACATAAACCATTTCCACACTTCTAAGTCAACCAGCAACAACTACAGTCTAAGATTAATTGTATCTTACAATGTAGCTGCCATTGCTTGATGTGGTCCTTCTGGGCTGTGCTGATATGGGTGCACAGATGTCCATATAATTGATAGTTTTTATTGAAGTGCATTTATGGTCTGGTTCACCCTGCAGTACTTTTTAATAGGTGAATATAAGTCATCATTTCTTGCTAAAATGATCTCGTTTTACATTTTCAAGTGTATATTTTGAATCAGGTTAGAAAATAGTACACTTGGTGCGATTTTAGTGAAATTTGAAAATCCCGCACAAAATGGTGAAAAATGCTTAACTATAATTCAGGGATTTTTTGAACCAAAAAAACTTTTTTTCTCAGAATGGAAAACAGTCATGCTGACAGTGTTTATTGGATCAATTTATCCCCACAAATGTGAAAAAATTCTGCATAGACAGCTCTCATAGATAGTTATGAAGTTTGTGTAAGTTAAATGTGCCCTAAAAGGCACCTCACACAGGGAAGAAACAGACGAGAGAAAACAGCCTTGTATCATGCTAGAACTGTCTTTTTTCAGTCATTTCTCATATTTTCAGTAATGAATAGTCTCAGTGAAAATATTAGATTCCTCCATCGGGAATTACGTATTAATTAAGGCATCATGTGATGCTAAAATGATCTCATTTTACATTTTCAAGTGTATATTCTGAATCAACATAGAAAATAGTACACCTGGTGCAATTTTAGTGAGTTTTGAAAATCTGGCCCAAAATGGTGAAAAATGCTGAACTATATTTTTGGGATTTTTTGGGGTGAAAAAACTTTTTCTCTCAGAATGGAAAACAGTCATGCTGACAGTGTTTATTGGATCACTTTATCCCCACGAAAGGTACACTACGTGGGTTTTACACAAAGGACAGAATTTTGAAACCCTAAGACCTGAGATGCCAGGTGTCCTCTCACAGTTGTAGCACTTCCATGATAGACAAGGGTGTGCAAGATTATCACTGGTTGGTTAGGTCAACACTAACCTGATATATGAAACCATACCCTCCTACATCATAGACTGACTGGCTGCATCAAAGTTAACTTATCAGATAAAAACACAACCTTCACATTTGGGTTCTCAGACACTTAAGACTGCAGAAATTATCAAGACAGGAGAATACTGAATCCAAATTGTTTTGTGGACAGGTGCATCTTGACTGCAGTAATACAACACTGAGGCAGTCAAGAAAAAGGGCCTTGGTCATCCATGCTTAGGTGTTACTGCCAATTAATGGGCAAATAAGTTTTGTCCTAATGTTTTAAAGAAAGGGAATTTTCTGCAGGAATAATTAACAAAGGATTCCACTTGAAATAACCTGTATTTGCAGAGAAAAAACTGAAGTGATCCTTACTGTCTTGAAATTAGCTGCACTTTTTTCTAGCTTACTAATGTACATTTTTGATGGCATATACTTCCAAAATATCTCTGTCTTGTCAATATTAAATACTTGGTGGGGACTGCTATCATCTCCACAGATAATTTGAGTAAAGTCCATAAACGTTGGGCCACTTGCCTTGATTCCTCCTCTTCCCCTCCTTCCCATCCTTTTCCAGTTATTTCCATCCTTCCATATCCTTCTTCCTTCCCATCTTACGACAGCTCTCGTCATCCTCGATTCGATTCGATTCAATAAACGTTTGTGCCTCGTATGAGCACAGTCCTTTTCCTTGTTTTCTCCTCCGCCCACGCATTCAATAACATGTTTATCTTTGATCTCTACTTACGTATTGGACATTCTTTACGCCATGTCACAATCTCTTGTTTTCTTCTCATTGTATCTGATCTCAGACCAAAAATGCAGGCAGTGTAACACATGCACCACTTTGTATTACATATGTGAAATTCTCACTTCTCAAACACTGTCAGATCTTCATGCTTATTCTTCCTGGCACCTTCAGGCATTATTAGTATTTGTCTGGCATGGTGATGAAAAGCTCCCCCCCCCCCACACACAAAAATAATATTTCAGTCTTCGAACCTTGGTGACTTTCATGATGGTTTAGAAAGACACGTAAGCAAACCAACTTGTCGGTATTTATTACCAAGGTTTATACCGACTTTCATGATGTACAGGGTGATTGAAACACAGTACATGAACCCAAAAGAAAATAAGTCACAGTCTGACTTTTTTTGGGTTATCCTACATAATATACAGTATATATGATAAGTACAATTATGTGTATCTGTACCTAAGTAAACTTAAGAAGGTTCAGGGTAGACTGAAGCATCGTCGCTTGATAACCCACAACACAGTGTGGGCGTCAAGTGACCACTTTGCAAGATCAGATATGAAATAAATAACCTGCACATAGGAGACAATATGATGATGTTTTAGTCCAGCTTGGACCATTGTGTGTCTAGTTAATGGTCCAGACTGGACTGAAACTTTGTCTTGTATGTGTGGGTTATTTGTGTATTGTTCCAGTCATAGTATTGTGCCTATTTATTCTTTTCAGATATGAAATCATTATTCTAGGCTAATTCCAATGTTGCTTAATTTAATGCTATTTATTTTTCAGGTAATGGACCGAAGTGACTTGAACAAAATGACAGCAAGCAACCTAGCTGTGGTATTTGGGCCTAACCTTGTACGACCACGAGGTGGACAGATGTCACTCAATGCTATTGCTCCCATCAACCTTTTTGTTGAGGTTATGTTATCTTACCATCATCAAATCTTTGCACTCTGAAGATGCAAAACTGTCATTACAATGCAAATAAAATATTAATATCAACCGAGATTTACGTAGGGGGCATGACTCACGAAATTGTAATGACACGATTGCAAACAAACCATACCATGGGTGGGGTTTGAACCCGCGATCAGAGACTCTCTGATCACGGGTTCAAACCCCACCCGTGTTATGGTTCGTTTTACATAGGGGGGTTGGGGGTAATCATGCATTTTTAAATATTCTTTCAGTAAAATTTATTATTTTACTAAAACCCAGATATCCAAGGGAAGGTAATCAACATTAGCCTTAGAGGCGGATATGTCATTACTGATTTTTTGCAGTTTTAATACATTCAAGTCATTCCTGATACCACTCATCATTACCAATCACTGCTAAGATTCTGTATTTTGTTTGTGACTGTCAGTAGAAAAGACAGTTGTATATCAAAGACTACAGTGGACCCCCGCATAACGATTACCTCCGATTGCGACCAATTATGTAAGTGTATTTATGTAAGTGCGTTTGTACGTGTATGTTTGGGGGTCTGAAAGGAATAATCTACTTCACAATATTCCTTATGGGAATAAATTCGGTCAGTACTGGCACCTGAACATACTTATGGAGTGAAAAAATATCGTTAACCGGGGGTCCACTGTATAGTATTAGCATTTTTAATGGAGAAATTCATAAATCAATCGTAAAGCAAAATAAACTTGTGTAAACTATCTGGTGCATCATAATACCTACACATTGTCCATATTCCAGAAAATTATTTTTGACATTCAAGAGGTTTCTTGTTACCAGCTAAATCAAACTTTTAATTATTTCTCAGTACCACCTGATACTTAGTGTTATAACAAAACCTTTGTTATGACGAGAATTGGTGGGAGTTTGTGTACCTCATTTACCTATGCTAGACTGTATCCTAGACTTGGAAACTACAGACATGCTATGTCTTATATAGTTCATGTTGATTTTGAACTTAAGATCACCTGGTGTAGTTATTATAATCGAAGAAAGTGCTATACTGACAAGGGTCACACTTGTGGCTCTTGTCAGGGAGGGTCGGCAGATGTTCACTCTGGAAAAAAGATGAATCTTCAACCATTTTTAAAAAGAAAAGGTAAGTGATTGTTTTATAAAGAATATAAGACAATATTAAAGTTGTGTGCATAGTGAGAGTGCTGAGACCAAGTCTACATGACGGTGAATTTAGTTAATTTAAAATTTGTTTCTGTTAAAAGCTTTCGAATGATTATTATTTTTGTAATTTACTGAAATTTCATGCAGTTATGATTTTATCAATTTTTTTTATTGTGGAATTAATCAACATGTTAGTTTCTTGAGCAGAAATCACACCTACTTACAGTCTAAGCATAATTTTTACTGTTTATATATACATATATACTTAATGTCAGTGTATGAATATATGCAGTGGTAGTTGGGCAATTTGAAATATATAATTTTCTTTAAGGTTATGTATTTTATATTAATACTATACTGTTTTGTGCATTAATTTCAGCTGGCCATGTTAAATTTGCTGTTACAGCCTTATCGCTTTCCAATGTTATACTGGTTATCTGCAGTCACACCTTTCTTATAACTAGTTATTGTTTAGTATATTTCTCCATTCCATTATAAACCCAAATGTCACTAGCAAGTGAGGTAACATTTTTGATATGCAGCCAGTGACTGAAGGTTGGAGCAACACTGTTTCTCACGTACTGTATTGAAGAACGACTGGAGGCAAGCACAACTGCCTCAGTCTCTCTCGCAAAAACTAAGTGAGCACGCTTTCCTTTATAAAAAGCTGCACATATACATATATGTAGCTGTAAACCAAAGACATCATAGTTAAATTTAGAGAATCTCTTTAAAATCGTAATTAATTTTTTGTATAGAAAAAATATAAAAATGATAAAATGCCATTTTTTCAAGTATCCTTATTAGAATCTGCAAATCCATCATGGAAGCAAGCTAGAAACCATATACCAATTATCGTATTTCATAACGAATAAAACCATATACCTGTGTGAAACTGTTGTGAGCTAAATTATATATTAAAGTCTATCATATCCAGTGTTCCAATAACAGACTTATGATATACATTTCCCTTTATCAAAGTTTAGAGTTCAAAAATAAAAATAGTGTGACATTGATGTATCTGTTAATGGTTCTATGGATAATCACATTTCTGTGAGGTAAAAGAACATAAGTGCAACTAATGTGACATTTGTCAAGTCATTACAGCTTGACAAATGTCACATTAGTTGCACTTATGTCCTTTTACCTTACACATTGTCGGTAATTTTAGCAATATTATTACAATCACATTTTCCTTCCCCACACCCTAGCAGGTCTCCTAAATTATAAATGTATTACAGGAATATGAACCATTTTAAATTTTTCTTTGAGTTTGTAGTATATTGCCAATCATTGTACGAGTGAACACACCACCGTAAAGCAGTATATTATAGCCCAAATATCTGACATGGCACTTGCAATATCAGCTAAAACTATATAGTAGGTGTATACAAGAAAATAGATACAGTAGGGCCCAGACTTATGTTTTGCACTTACAACATTAATATTTCAGGAGTAATGAATTTTTCCAAAATGTACTCCTAATTTTGTGTACGTATAAAGCTAACATTTAATTGGTTAAGAATAGATTTAATACACAAATAACCTGCACATAGAAGAGAGGAGCTTACAATGATGTTTCGGTCCAACTTGGACCATTTACAAAGTCACACTAACAAAAAGGAGAGAGTATATATAGGATAGCAAACAGGGACGGGACAAGAGAGGTAATAGTGGAGTCAATCAAATGCTAAGAGGAGCTAGGAGCCCACAGAGGGGGAATAATAAAAGATAAATACCCAAGGCAGAAGAAAGAATTAGGTTAAGTCACGGGTGTTGTGAATGGGAATCTAATTCCTTGATATTCATGTCCACTGCTGAGATACAGGTTTTGCCTTTTCCGTGTACCGCAAGCCTATGCACAGTGGCATGTACATTCACTACTTCTTCTGTCAAGAAAAGTGTTCTTATCTCCTTTCTCTGCGCTTGTGATCCTCAGTTCCTCGAATGAGAAATTTCCACTCTTCATAATTCATTTTTCCATCTTGGCTACCCTTCCCATTTCATAGACTCTGCCTTCTCACGTGCTAAATGGATTTTCTTCTCTCCTGTCCTCTGCCTTCACTACATTTGCACTCTTTCTAATCTCAGCAACTCTCTCTGTTCCTTAGACATCAAACTTAATTTTTGCACTAATCTAGTTCATACCTCTCCTCCCTCTATAGATGCTCCTGGTGTCTACTCTCTTGTTCCTCCTGTCCTCTTCAGTACTTTGGAGAAACTGGCTGATCCCTTTCTGACAGACTTAGGGAGCACAAAAGTAGTGTTAGGTTTGCCAACACCAACAGTGCTCTTTTCTGTCATGTCAGATATCACAGCCATCCTATTAACTGGTCTTCTGCTAAAACTGTCTACCCTACTTCCAACTTTCACAGTTAGGTTGAATCCTTCCTTGTATGAATCTTAGTCCTGGCTTTGTCTCTGTAGATGCCTTCCTTTCCCACTACATTGTAAATTACTCCAAACTTCAGAACACCCATGACATTAACCTGATTCATTTTTCCTCTTTCTCCTGCCTTGGGTATTTATTATTTCCCCCCCCCCTGTTTGGGCTCCTAACTCCCTTGCAGTGCTCCTCGTTCTTACTATTACCTGTCTTGTCTCGTCCCTGTCTGCTGGCCTATATATACTCCCTCCTTCTCGTTAGTGTGACTTTGTAAATGGTCCAAGTTGGACAGAAACATCGTTGTAAGCTCCTCTCTTGTAGGTGAGGGTTATTTGTGTATTATTCCAGTCATGGTATTGTGCCTTTTTTGTTATTTATGGACCCTGCAGGTAAGCGTCTTATTCTTTCCAACTTTTTTAATGTTCTTCCTTCTTTTAGACCCCTCTTTTGTCATTATGAGGCTGCTCTTATTGCTACCAGGCGTCGTAAGAATCATCTTCATTTTGTACATGACTGTCTTGCCCTTTTCCAGAAACCCAACCCACTGGGCACTGCCTTTCCTGATCATGCCCGTCTCCTACTTCAACAGCTCATTCTTTCTACTGAGTCTCGGGCGCGGAGGAGTGGTGTTTCTCTCGTATATCATTTTAATTAAGTTACAAAGTGCAGAAATGGAGAGAATGCTAAGCACGGAGAGAGCAAAATCCATTATGAGGACATTTCAAAACAGTGCCTACTATGTGGACAGGAGGGATACATTTCAGCAAGCAATGCAGAGCAGAGTTTACCATTACTGTAGGGCTTCAAAGCTGAATGCTGTTGTTTTGCAGCAAGGAGATGAACAGCGAGCATGCAGTATGTGAGAACAGTCAGTCAGGCACCCATCAGAAGAATTTAGACAAAAAAAGATGACCCAGGATTTTGAGTTTATCGAGCAGTACCAGCAAGATACATTACAGTACAAGCTGGCTATTAGTCACATCGAAGCTATTGGGTTACAACTAGTTGAAGAATTTCTTGAAACAGATGAATTCATCCTATTTCAAGTGCAATTTATGTGGTGCCCATAGACTATTAGAACCTATGTATTGGCACCAAACACACAAAGAAATGTATTAATTTACGTGTTGATCATCAGTCATGTCTTCAAAGACTCGAGAAGAATATCGACAATTTGTAATCATACCTGAGGGTCAGCGCATCATGGACATTAAAGCAATTATTGGCCAAGACTTCGATACAAGTAGGTAAATCATAAACGATATTTCCGAGGAAAGCTTGCTGGCAGGGATATATATCAACCTGTGTGTCCAAGAGATGCTAAACTCAAGGAAGCTCCAGAGTGACTGCAAGGTGAACAAATTTAAAGCAAAACTGCCTTCAGGTGATGTACTTGGAACACAAGCACTCTCTGACAAGTCAGTGCAATGCCAAAACAAAGTTGCCAAGGAGCCTTTGGAAAACATCATGTTAAAACTTAATGAAGTACTTCTAGAGGATCAACCCTGCCATGCAATCAAGAGCCCAGAAGCAATGTTCCACTTAGCAGTAACACTGCATGAAGTCATAAATTACAGAGCAAGAAATACTGTGGATGCTAAGGAGAGAGAAAAACAAGATGAACTTAAGTAAGGTATTAGGTTGGGTGAAAAAACGACTGCTGCCCAGTGTTCAGGGTTTTGTAGCCAAAAAATCTGTACAGTAAGAGCCTGATCCACCAGGAGGCCTGGTCTCAGACCGAGCTGCAGGGGCGTTGACCCATGAAACCCTCTCTAGACGATGCCTTTACTCTCCATCAGTGTCAACATGCTCTCTTCCACAAGATTTCTGTAACCTTCTCACTACCATTGTGTGCCTGAATTCATTCTTCTAAACTACAGAATAAACTTTAATGTCTCATCTCAGATAGCCCTTGGTCTAAATTCTCCCTCACCGACTGTGTTACTAACTTGTCTTCTGTCTCACTCTCTCAGAATGAGCTTGAACTTCTTGGTTTTGGCCTTTTCTTTGCCACTTAATCAACCCTTTGCACAGGTATTGACTTGATTAACTCTTTTCGTCAGTATCGCTCTCATAATTTTCCTGCTCTTGATAGTCTGTTTTCTAAGAACCACCACCTTCCTCGCTGCTATCAACTTCCCATTTCTTCTCTTAAATCTAACACTAACATTGTCATATTATCTTCTGATGAAGATAATTTGGTAGTTATCCTTGATTGTGAGGATTACCTCCATAAAGGTGAAGCCCTGCTCCCTGACTCATGTACCTACACTCCTCTCAATAAGTAACTAAGGACTCTCTCTCCCTGACTTTGACCTTGTTCAACATTTTCATGTCATCTGTCCCTCTCAAAACTCATGAACCTGATCTTCCTCTGCATCCCATCATATCCTCTAGAGGTTCTGTCTCTTGCTTCTTGGCTGGCCAAAACCCTCACTCCCTTTCTTGGTACTTTTTCTCCTGCCCCTTCCCCCCTACGTCACTCTCAGGACTTCATTGAACGGGTTCGCTCTCTCCTGACCTGTACGATGGTTAGTCTTGAGTCCCTCATGTCCTTAATTTTCTCAGAGAGAAAGCCAATGAAGGTTTACTTCATGTCCCTATACCTACTGATGTCTTTCTTGATCTTATCCACCTTTGTGTGGACTCAAATTCCTTTCCTTGCAAGGTAAATATTATTAAATAACAAAAAGGCACAATACCGTGACTGGAACGATACACAAATAACCCGCACATAAAAGAGAGAAGCTTACGACGACGTTTCGGTCGTAAGCTTCTCTCTTTTATGTGCGGGTTATTTGTAAATATTATTCTCAAACCTCCTGTTCTTGCTAATCTTTACATTAAATACTTTGAGACTGTTCTTATTCCTACTGAAGAATTGAGACACGCAAATCTTTATTGAAGAAACGTTTCTCCACACAGTGGCTTCATCAGTCCTATACAAAGCAGGAAGGTATAAGGGGAAGAGGAGTTTGAAGTAATCAGTCCATCAATCTTGTAGGAAGTACAGCACAGGACTGTAGCAGTGGCTTATATACTGTAGTCAGGTGAGGCAAAGCAGGAGAAGTCATAACGGAACCATCCACTAGTCTGTCTTCGTCTAAAGGTTGGACAAGTTTTGAAGAATTCTTTGTATCAATATCCCATAATAATGCAGTGTCTGGCAGATGTGATGGTTTTGAAAACCATTCACCACACACTGCATCATTATGGGATGCTGATACAAAGAATTCTTCAAAACTTGTCCAACCTGTGGATAAAGACCTACTACTTAGACTAGTAGATGGTTCCACTATGACCCCACTGCTACAACCCTGTCCACTGTATAGCCCTTGTGGCTTAGCGCTTCTTTTTTATTATAATAATACAACCCTGTGCTTTACTTCCTACAAGATTGATGGACTGAACACATCGACTTAAGGCTGAGGCGCTGATTACCTCAAACTATTGCTCTCCTTATACCTTCCTGCTTTGTATAGGACTGATGAAGCTACTGTGTGGCAAAACATTTCTTCAATAAAGATTCCCACACATTGCATAAGTGTCTCAATTCAACTTTGTTTTAAAAACCATTCATCACACTTATTCCTACTATTGATGTGTGACCTTCACTCTGGCTCCACTATATAGATGACATCTCTGCTCTCATGACTAGTGTCTTCCAATCATTTCTTGATGCTCTTAAAAATCTTGTTCTTTCCATTAAGTTTAAACCTGAATGAGAATCTAATTCCTTGATGTTCATGCCCATTGGTCAGATATAGGTTTTGCCTTTTCCATGTACTGCAAGCATATATAGTCACTACTTTTCTTATAATGCTTCCTTTGTCAAGAAAAATATTAACTCCCTTTCTCTGCATTTTTGATTCTCAGTTCCGTGAATCAGAAATTTCCACTCTTCATAATTCATTTTCCCATCTTGGCTACCCTTCCCATTTCACGTGCTAAATAGATTTCTTCTCTACTCCTGGGAATTCTCCTGTCCTCTGCCTCTAATCTCAGCAATGCTCTCCATTCCATAGTTATCAAACTTAACTTTTTGCACTAATCTAGTTCATACCTCTCCTCCCTCTGTAGATGTTCCTGGTGTCTACTCTCTTGTTCCTTCTGTCCTCTGCAGTAACTGGCTGATCTCTTTCTGA
Organism: Cherax quadricarinatus; assembly: GCF_038502225.1. Taxonomy (NCBI): domain Eukaryota; kingdom Metazoa; phylum Arthropoda; class Malacostraca; order Decapoda; family Parastacidae; genus Cherax; species Cherax quadricarinatus. The sequence continues at coordinate 623,316 of NW_027195029.1, forward strand.
CAGACTTAGGGAGCACAAACGTAGTGTTAGACTTGCCAACACCAACAATACTCTTCTGTCATGTCAGAGATCACATTATTAATCAAGGGAGAAGCGCTAAACCCAGAGAATTATACAGCGCCTGTGGGGGGGGATGGAAGGTGTTCAGGGAACTGGAGCACAGATCCAGTACCCCTCACCAGCATCAAGGAACTTTCCTTGAGGGGTCAGAAATCACAGCCATCCTATTAACTGGTCTTCTGCTAAAACTTTCTACCCTACTTCAAACTTTTACATTCAAGTTAAATCCTTGTCTCTGTAGATGCCTTCCTTTCCCACCACATTGTACAATGCTCCAAACTTCATGACAACCTAATTCTTTTTTCCTCTTTCCCTTTAGGTATTTATTCTTCCCCCCCCCTCCCAGGTGGGCTCCTAGCAGTGCTCCTCTTTCTTAGTATTTGACTGACACCATTACTATTACCTGTCTGCAGGCCTATATCTACTCCCTCCCTTTTCGTTAGTGTGACTTTGTAAATTGTCAAACTTGGACCGAAATGTCGTGTTTAGCTCCTCTGTGTGCGGGCTATTTGTGTATTATTCCAATGACGATATTGTGCCTTTTTTTAGTTAATAGATTTAGCATTTTCTTAAGGTTGAAATATAAATATAATTTTCGATTAGTGTTTTACCAAAAATAGACAGAATACCAGTGGATTTTTTTTTTATTTGCTAGAGATTAGTTAAGAACTGCAGATTAAATATTTACACTATGTGGTATAGCCACCACACCATTGCTACCGTGTAATGGATGCCAGTCATTAATCAAGGAAGTCTGACCTCAGGTTGGGTTGCTAAAGCAGAACGACTATTGAAACTAATCAGAGGTGTGTGTATATGTGGTTTAGCAAGATGTGTGAGCAAACACTAGGACATTGATCAGAAAATGTTTTGGTCCTGGGACCTTAGAAGTGATCGAAGTCAGTATCTATTACCAAAGTTTATAGCATACCATAAATGTAAAATATTCATGAAGAAAGGAATTACTGATATATCAAGTATTTAATTTAATGAAGAATATTATTTCATGATTAAGCAAAGAAATTTTCATAGTATAATTAATATTACTACACCATACTGGTACAAGATACTGACACTAGTAGACACACCTGCAATTATATGGGATCCTTTACTGAGGGCATTTAGCTCACTAAGTATGTTCTATAATGCTTAAACATATTATCACCAATAAAGAATTCCATATACAATAACTACATGTTTTTATAATTACAAAACTGTGGATTTCCTCCTTATTAACCTGATTCTTTTCAATCCCATCAAAGAATAATGAAAAATTATGTAGGTGAAGAGTGTGGCAGTATATATGACTCATTTCAATTTGGAGGAAGGCTAAGCTTATATCTTGATCTTTCCTCTTAACTTTTCATCAGTAAACCTTATACATCTATTTTTGAATCCCTGTATAACATCTACTGTGTCACTATTCAATTCTTACCACTAACATTAAAGAAATGCTTCTTAATATTTGTTATGTAATACAGAGTTATTAACAGTATAACGAATATATTATGCCCTCTAAACCATGACAATCTCTTCCATTTCTAAGTACTGTATGCCAGATTTTCTGGTCTATAAAAGTCTTGGAAAATCAGCCTGCGCCTTATATGCTCAAGGTCAAGGGCAGGCTTTAGCGTAAAATAAAAGGGTAATTGAATATGATTATTGATTTACTGTTATGATAATTCCAACATGCGCCTTATATGTCAGAAAATACAATTCTTTGGGTTTAGATGATACTATACCTAAAGCACACTATCAAATCTTGTTACATGGATTATATTACATTTTAGGGCATGTACTGCATGAAAGTAGAAGGTAGTGAAATTGTGTTGTATACTGTTCTATATGAATGGTTCAGGTCTTGATGGTAGTGCCATCAGTTCATAACCGATGAACTTGGATTCAATCCTAGGATGGATGGACATCTTTCCTATATTTGTTGCCCATGTTCACCTAGCAGTAATAGGTACCTCTTGTGTTATTCAACTTTTGTGGGTGTCATCCTGAGGGGTTCGGTACTATACATTAGATAAAACAACACTGTCTCATTATTGGATATGGTAGTTTTTCTAAAACTTTGCAATTACACTAAATCTTCCCATTTGTATAAAAGCTGGCCCAGCTTCCATGTTAGGATTAACAAGATTCTACAATAGTTATTAGTGATTGTGTACTAGGTGTACATTTTATACAAGCTTCAGAGCACATATTTAATATACTGTGCTGTGTGATAGAGACTGTTTTAGTTATGGCAGTTTTTAGATCAGTTTGTGCGAATATCCAAACAATACATTTTATATTGTCTATTGTGAAAGATTATTTAGCCCTGCAGAGATTAATATAAAATAAATTAACGAAACACCGAAGAAACTGCCGTAGCCAAGATTGTGTCAAGAATGCAGTGTAACACGTGTGAAATAATCAAAGAGGCACAAACATATGGTCTTAAGAAAATTATCATACTCATTATTAATAATGATCCATGATCATTATTAATGATTGTATCATCATCGTGGGCTACCACTAAACCTATAAGGGCAATTGGAGGTAATCAGGTTTGATCTAAGGATAGAGTATCTCTAGTTTCTGGGAACAAGAGCCCTTCATCAGCATTAAAGGGTGTATTTGGGTAGTGGTCATTTTCTTTAGGCCTAAAAATGTTTTAGTAAGAGCACTAAGATAGTGGTGATGTGTCCATTTTTATTATCTTCTGGTACATGAAAGAGTATACATATGAAATATATATTTTTTAAGGTTCAGTGACACATATATAAATTGGTTAAGGAACAATTCAGAACTGCCAAAGTAATGTGTCCAAAATATTGTTAAATGCTCAGTGTATCATATCACTGAGACAAATATACAGGTATAATCAATTCCATTACACGTGACAATTAATCTCACGGTAATTTTGTGTGAAAAGGACTAGGAGATATATATTGTAAAGAAACAATAAGTGTATCTTCAGTCAGAAGTGAAAAGTCTGACTTCTGATTCACCTCATGTCTGCTGTGAATATAGCAAATGAAAGACAATGCTGAATGAAATACATTAGGAAAATCTTTCTTACTGTAGTGTAAGGTGATTAGAAAGATTTTATAATATTGAGAGTGAAAATACAGGTTCATCTAATGAAGTGTTTGTTGTGATAGAATGGAGTGGTTCATTATTTTCTAAAATTCCAGCTGCTACGCATATAGTGACAAGATCAATGATTGCTAATTGTTTCTAAGTTTATACACGTGCTAATGCCCACTGTTATATTTATGGTGAAGTACCACATAGTAAGAAACAATCACTGATGACCCGTAAGGGTCATCAATGATAGTTTTTATGAAATATATTAGCAGACTTGTGGTCAATTCATTTCAGTTAAATTTTTCACACATTCATTTTGCTAACTGCACTTCAGTTTAATGTAGTAATGATTGTATATTAGATACAGAATAGAAAAAAGAGAAAGTCCAAACATATCATAAGGTGCGGCATTGTTTGGTGGACTTAACTTGTCTCTGTGAAATACACATGGGAGGGGAGGGAGGGGGGGTAATGTGTATGGCTAAAAGTTTTTTTTTTTGAGATATTTTTGCATATTCCTACCAGTAAAACGTATGTTGTTTTAAGTGGGAATTAAAAGTACAAAGTAAATTGATTACACATTCCCTACACAGTTGTGTTATCAGCGCTTTCCTAGATTACGAAGTACAAAATTATGAAAATACACGGTAGCAAACATGTTATCAATATACTAAATTACTGTTGCTAAGACATCTCCTTTACATATAAAACTGCTATCAGATAAACATTATTTATTATCACACTGGCCGATTCCCACCAAGGCAGGGTGGCCCGAAAAAGAAAAACTTTCACCATCATTCACTCCATCACTGTCTTGCCAGAAGGGTGCTTTACACTACAGTTTTTAAACTGCAACATTAACACCCCTCCTTCAGAGTGCAGGCACTGTACTTCCCATCTCCAGGACTTAAGTCCGGCCTGCCGGTTTCCCTGAACCCCTTCATAAATGTTACTTTTGCTCACACTCCAACAGCACGTCAAGTATTAAAAACCATTTGTCTCCATTCACTCCTATCAAACACGCTCATGCATGCCCGCTGGAAGTCCAAGCCCCTCGCACACAAAACCTCCTTTACCCCCTCCCTCCAACCTTTCCTAGGCCGACCCCTACCCCGCCTTCCTTCCACTACAGACTGATACACTCTTGAAGTCATTCTGTTTCACTCCATTCTCTCTACATGTCCGAACCACCTCAACAACCCTTCCTCAGCCCTCTGGACAACAGTTTTGGTAATCCCGCACCTCCTCCTAACTTCCAAATTACGAATTCTCTGCATTATATTCACACCACACATTGCCCTCAGACATGACATCTCCACTGCCTCCAGCCTTCTCCTCGCTGCAACATTCATCACCCATGCTCTCATACATTCCCCTCTTTGCCTCCAAGGACAAAGTTCTTTGTCTCCACAGACTCCTAAGTGCACCACTCACTCTTTTTCCCTCATCAATTCTATGATTCACTTCATCTTTCATAGACCCATCCGCTGACACGTCCACTCCCAAATATCTGAATACATTCACCTCCTCCATACTCTCTCCCTCCAATCTGATATTCAATCTTTCATCACCTAATCTTTTTGTTATCCTCATAACCTTACTCTTTCCTGTATTCACCTTTAATTTTCTTCTTTTGCACACCCTACCAAATTCATCCACCAATCTCTGCAACTTCTCTTCAGAATCTCCCAAGAGCACAGTGTCATCAGCAAAGAGCAACTGTGACAACTCCCACTTTATGTGTGATTCTTTATCTTTTAACTCCACACCTCTTGCCAAGACCCTCGCATTCACTTCTCTTACAACCCCATCTATAAATATATTAAACAACCACGGTGACATCACACATCCTTGTCTAAGGCCTACTTTTACTGGGAAATAATTTCCCTCTTTCCTACATAATCTAACTTGAGCCTCACTATCCTCGTAAAAACTCTTCACTGCTTTCAGTAACCTACCTCCTACACCATACACCTGCCACATTGCCCCCTTATCCACCCTGTCATACGCCTTTTCCAAATCCATAAATGCCACAAAGACCTCTTTAGCCTTATCTAAATACTGTTCACTTATATGTTTCACTGTAAACACCTGGTCCACACACCCCCTACCTTTCCTAAAGCCTCCTTGTTCATCTGCTATCCTATTCTCCGTCTTACTCTTAATTCTTTCAATAATAACTCTACCATACACTTTACCAGGTATACTCAACAGACTTATCCCCCTATAATTTTTGCACTCTTTTATCCCCTTTGCCTTTATACAAAGGAACTATACATGCTCTCTGCCAATCCCTAGGTACCTTACCCTCTTCCATACATTTATTAAATAATTGCACCAACCACTCCAAAACTATATTCCCACCTGCTTTTAACATTTCTGTCTTTATCCCATCAATCCCGGTTGCCTTACCCCCTTTCATTTTACCTACTGCCTCATGAACTTCCCCCACACTCACAACTGGCTCTTCCTCACTCCTACAAGATGTTATTCCTCCTTGTCCAATACACAAAATCACTGCTTCCCTATCTTCATCAACATTTAACAATTCCTCAAAATATTCCCTCCATCTTCCCAATAAACATTATTATATTCACAAAATGCACTACAAAGCATTTTCTATGGTTGTACAGTTATTATAATCAAAACTAAGCACTAAACCCATCTGGGTCATACAGTCTGTGGAATTTTTATACAGAAATAATTATATTTGTATAATTTTATTAACTTACAATACTTTTGTCTATTAATTTAGTAAAATAAAAACAAAGGCTAGCAATGACTGGTCTTGTCACAGAATTCCTCAGTCCATTGTAGCATTTGGGATTAAAGAAGAAAGTTGTAAAGGGTCCATGACTTACAACATTCCTTTTTATTACAAAACAGTTACGTGATCACAGTTTTTTGTTATAATTTTCCAATAGTTTTAGACTCCTGTGCAATAGAGCTTTTGCAGCGGTGAAGCACAAATTAGAAAAAAAATAGTTATGCTGAGTCACACTTTAAGTCCTTCAGAGTATTTTCATGGAACTGTAATCTTAACTGTTCTTAAACGAGCACAGCCCAAAGTTGACTAATATAATTTATCTGGTTAAGCTTTTACAATACGCAGTCTGTGTTTTATGTACACTAATGGTTAGTATGAATATGTACAAAGGTATTATTAATAAGTTAACTGGGATTATCTTAATAGATCACTACAGTGTGGAAGGAGAAAAAGATTATTTCTTTTTTATTAGTACCCAGTTCCATAGTTTTATTTATTTAATAAACCTAGGTTATGGTGCAACACATGGTTAATGAGAATTATGTTTAAGGTTATAAAGTTATTTGATTATAATGTAGAGGTACTAAACTTATCAGGGTCATACAACCCCTTGGGAAATTGAAGACAATCAGGTTCAGTCCAAAGAGGAGGATATTATACTACATTAATGGGAAAGTTATGTTACGAATGTTTCCTGATGCGGGTCTTTGTCATATGATGACCCACAGCTGGAGCTTTTGGTCATTTGACCAAAGCCTTCCACTCCACCCCTTTAAAAATTATTATTATAACCATAAGATTACACTGTGAATGGGGAAGTGCTAACCCACAAGAAACATGTAGTGCCTGGTGAACTGAAGATAATCTGTTGTGGTTTAAGGAAGGGAAGGGTCACTCTTACTTCATGGCTCAAGTTCTTCACCAGCATTAAGATGCCCTCTCTTGTAATTAGTCTAATTTAATACTTATACACCCATATCCATCCTGTGGGTGGTAACTGCAAGGTTACAGAGGCACATAATGGGTCAGAGGCCTACGTCTCAAAGTTGTCACAGTCACACAAGTTAGTGGTAGCAAAGACAGCGAAGTGCATCATGCGTGTACTGGCACAGTTCTCACACCATGTGTTGTTCCACAACCCACTTATAGTTATTGTTATATCATTGAATAAAAGAAAAGAACTACATTACTGTACTGTGATGAAAATTCATTCAAAATTGATTTGATAGTATTATTATAATGGTCTTAATATTTGTCTAGTCTTGAGTGTATATATATATAATCTGATATTAAAGATCTTAATGTATTCTTAATTTTTATTACCTTCTAAATAAAAAATAACCATATTTATATATTAAAGAACGTTTTTAAATTATAATCATAAAGAACCAAACCCAGAAAGGTCATACAGATTTTTATACAGAAACAAAGAAGGCATGATTTTTACATTCAAATATTTGACAAACTCTGCCAGGGTATAACGTATTAATACACAAATAACCCACACATACAGGAAAGGAGCTCATGGCAATGTTTTGGTCCGAGCTTACGTTGTCGTAAGCTCCTCTCTCTGGGTTATTTGTGTATTGTGCCTTTCTGTTATTCACAAGTACATACATGTATTTAAGGGGCATCTGAGCAAGGCAATAAAATTTAAAGGAAATATTAGATTAATGTCACTTAAAAGTGTTATATTGTATCAAAACATATCCTGTCACAGAGAAATACCAAGTATCCAGAATCACTGCCCCTAATACATACAGGCCCCATTTATACAGCAGGTTAGGTTCTGGGCTATTGTAGAGCTCCACTTATAAGGCAAGTTAGGGTCAAGGCTACTGCTGTTAAGTGAAACACATCCGTTTTTTTTACATTCAAATGCATATAAAAGCCTGATAACATTTACACTATTGTATATTAAGTGAGCAATAAAGCTAGGCCTAAAGAATACATAAACAGTACACATTACTTAAAATATTAGCCTATACTGAGTGGTGAATATGCTTATTGTAGCAAGTCTGAATAAATGAATATAAGAAGGAACACTGCAACAGGCTTACTGGCCTATGCGAGGCAGGTTCAATTCTCCCATCGGTTTAAGTCAATGCCTTGACCTAATCAGGTCAGTCATGTCACTTAAGAGAGGAGCACGGCATCTGACCTAGTAGCACAAGCTCTAATATAATGGTTATAATTTAAAAGCACTATTAACAAAACACTTAAGCGGAGCCGTCCTGTAATAAGAAACAGTGTCATCGTGACCGTTTTCCATTCCGAGAGAAAAAGTTATTTCACCTCAAAAAATCCCTGAACTATAGTTCAGCATTTTTGGCCGAATTTTCAAAATTCATTAAAACCACATTAGGCATACTATTTTCTATGCTGAATCAAAATATACATTGACAATATAAAAAGATATAATTTTAGCATCATACGAGGTCTTAATTTCCACGTACAGTGGTACCCTGAGTTTCGTACAACTCCCAACTCAAACAATTATGTAAGTGTATTATTTTAAGTGCTTTTGTTAGTGTATTTTTGGGGATCTAAAACTGACTAATCTGACATAATTCCGTATGGGAACAAATTCGTTCGGTAATGGCACTCGAACAGCCTTCTGGAACGAATTATGGTCAAAACTCTGGGTACCACTGTAATTCCTAATGGAGGACACTCATGTTTTCATTGAGACTATTATGGAAAAAACTAGAAATCATAAAACGTATTTAAAAATACCAAATATAACTGAAAAAGAGAGTTTTAGCATGATACAAGGCTGTTTTCTCTTGTCTATTTCTTCCCTGTCCAAGGTGCCTTTTACAGTACACTTAACTTATACAACTCTCATAACAATCTATGAATGCTGTATATACAGAATTTTGTCATGTTTGTGGGGATAAATTGATCCAACAGTGTCATCCTATGCCCTAACTAATTAGGTTAAGTTCTCTACCCTGAGGTTTAAAGACTGCCACCCTTGCAAACTCCCTTCTCCTCTGATCCTGACTGTGACCCTTGCAATCTGCCTTCTCCTGTGATCCTGCTTGCAAGCTGCCCTCTCCAGTGATCCTGCCTGGCAAGCTGCCTTCTCCATTATTACTACAATCAAAAAGAAGCGCTAAGCCACAAGGGCTATACAGCGCTGCAGGGTAGGGAAGGAAGCGAGGGTATTGGGCAGCAGAAGGGAGGAGGGATGATCAGTAGGTTACAAAAAATAGCTGGGCAGGGGATAGTACGGGGGTAGAGGGTAGCAAGAGATTCAAGTAGAAAGGGCTGAAGGTATCAGAGTTTGTGAAGTCAGTCAGTTGTTGTCAAAAAGTCAATGAGAGAGTCCGGATGAAAGGTGGGTCCATCAGCGAGAAGGGAAGGTAAAGAGAGAGAAGCGGAGCGAAGACAACGACGGAGGTAAATTCTGCGTGCTCGTTGATAAAGTGGGTAGTCTAACAGAATGTGGCTGACTGATAATGGAACTTGGCAATTCTCACAGAGAGGAGCAGGGCGCCTCTCCATGAGATATCCACGAGTAAGACGAGTATGGCCAATGCGAAGACGGGAGATAGTAGTCTCCCAACCTCGACACTGTTGACAAGAAGACTGCCAGTAACCTATACTCGGTTTAATAGATTGAAGTTTGTTACCGAGCATAGTAGACCAACGTTGTTGCCAATGGGTGTGAAGGTGGGCAGCTATTGTAGCAAAATAGTCCGTAAATGGAATACCTCTATATGAAACTGGTAGGTCATGTATTGCTGACCGCGCAGCAGTGTCTGCCTGTTCATTGCCCTGTATGTCAACATGACCAGGGACCCAACAAAAAACAATATCTTTATGCTTGGTAAAGATGCGACGTAGCCAAAGTTGGATACGGAGGACTAAGAGGTGAGGTGTATCAAATTTCTGTATAGCCTGTAAAGCACTAAGGGAGTCTTGAGACAACCACAAATGATGACACAGGCATAGATGCAATACGGATAAGTGCTGCAAGTATGGCATACAATTCAGCAGTAAAAATACTAGCCGAAGATAGTAAATGCCCTCGTACAACGCTCTCCGGAAACACTGCTGCGAATCCTATGCCGTCAGAAGACTTAAAGCCATCTGTGTACACTGCCATGGCATGAGAATGGAAGTGGTCAAGAAAAAGAGAGCGGGAAGCGACCGTAGACAGGTGGGCTTTCGAGCAAGAGAGAGAAAGAACAGACTCGAACAGCTGGAACTTCCCAGGGGGGGTAGGGAAAAGTGAGATGCTACATGAACATAGAAAGGTGGTAATTGAAGAGAAGACAAGCGAATGTAGATGAAGAGAGAAGGGACGGAGTAAACAGGGGCGGCGAACAAATAAAGAATGTCTACTAATATCAGTGACCATTCTATAAATGGAAGGATTGCGGAGATCATGAGAGCGTACATAGTAGCGAAGGCGATCGGATAAGGATGGAACGTTTGCTTCTGCATAGAGGCTCTCAACAGGGGAAGAGCGAAAAGCACCAAGGCATAAACATTATCCTTGGTGATGAATGGGGTTAAGGCTAGAGAGAGTAACAGGAGAGGCCGCTGAATAGATCTGGTCACCATAATCAAGTTTCGATAAAATGAGGGTGGAATGTAGGCGAAGGAGAGTTCGATGATCAGCTCCCCATGAAAGATGAGCAAGGGTTTTAAGAAGGTTTAGTCAGCTGTGACAAGTTGCCTTCAGAGAGGTAATGTGAGGTTTCCAGGATAACCTACGGTCAAAGAGGAGGCCCAGAAACCTGACTGTATCACGTTCAGGGATACGGGAGCCATAGAGGTACAAAGGATGATCGGAGATGACAGAGCGTCTAGTGAAAGTAATTTGGTGAGTTTTGGTACTTGAAAATTTAAACCCATGTGTGGTGACCCAATTGGAAACACGGTCGACCGCATGCTGGAGAGAAACTGTAATGAGGTGACAGTCAGCGCCTGCACAGGCAATAGCGAAGTCATCAACAGAGTGATGACCAAATATTTGATGGAAGACTAGAGGCCAAATCATTTATAGCAAGGAGAAAAAGTGTTGTGCTCAGAACACATCCCTGGGGGACACCTTCAGCTTCGATAAAGTCCGGAGAGAGCACATTATTAACCTGAACACGGAAATGTCTGTCAGTTAAAAAGTTCTTCAGGAAGGATGGTAGATTGCCTCGAAGGCCGAAGGAGTGGGCTTGGGCCAAAATATTATACCTCCAAGTTGTGTCATATGCCTTCTCAAGGTCAAAAAATATGGCAATAACCGAGTGGTTATTCGCAAAGGCATTACGAACATGCGTAGTAAGGGGTCTATGGTAGAACGGCCCTTACGAAAGCCATATTGACCAGTGGAGAGACTTGTGTGTCTCTAAATACCACACGAAACGTCTATTTACCAGGCAGCATTCCATCACTTTGCAAACTGCACTGGTAAGAGCAATGGGACGATAGTGGGAGGCTTCATGTCCCGTAGTACCCAGTTTGCGGAAAGGGAGAACAATGGCAGATTTCCACAGCTGTGGAAGAACTCCTTGTGACCAAATAAGATTGAAAAGGCGTAATAGGACTGCAAGGGCTGACTGATGTAAATGTTGTAGCATACGAATATGATTATTATTATTATAATAAAAAAGAAGCGCTAAGCCACAAGGGCTATACAGCGCTGCAGGGTAGGGAAGGAAGCGAGGGTATTGGATGGCAGAAGGGAGGAGGGATGATCAGCCGGTTACAGAAAACAGCGGGGCAGGGGATAGTACGGGGGTAGAGGGTAGCAAGAGATTGAAGTAGAAAGGGCTGAAGGTATCAGAATTTGTGAAGTAAGTCAGTTGTTGTCAAAAAGTCAATGAGAGAGTCCGGATGAAAGGTGGGTCCATCAGCGAGAAGGGAAGGTAAAGAGAGAGCAGCGGAGCGAAGACGACGACAGAGGTAAATTCTGCGTGCTCGTTGATAAAGTGGGCAGTCCAACAGAATGTGGCTGACTGATAATGGAGCTTGGCAATTCTCACAGAGAGGAGCAGGACGCCTCTCCATGAGATATCCATGAGTAAGACGAGTATGGCCAATGCGAAGACGGGAGAGAGTAGTCTCCCAACCTCGACACTGGTGATAAGAAGACGGCCAGTAACCTATACTCGGTTTAATAGATTGAAGTTTGTTGCCGAGCATAGTAGACCAACGTTGTTGCCAACGGGTGTGAAGGTGGGAAGATATTGCAGCAAAATAGTCCGTAAATGGAATACCTCTATAAGAAACTGGTAGGTCATGTACTGCTGACTGCGCAGCAGTGTCTGCCTGTACGTCAACATGACCAGGGACCCAACAAAAAACAATATCTTTATGCTTGGTAAAGATGCGGCGTAGCCAAAGTTGGATACGGAGGACTAAGGGGTGAGGTGTATCAAATTTTTGTATAGCCTGTAAAGCACTAAGGGAGTCTGAGACAACCACAAATGATGACACAGGCATAGATGCAATATGGATAAGTGCTGTAAGGATGGCATATAATTCAGCAGTAAAAATACTAGCCGAAGATAGTAAAAGCCCTTGTACGACGCTGTCCGGAAACACTGCTGCAAATCCTACGCCGTCAGAAGACTTAGAGCCATCTGTGTACACAGCAATGGCATGAGAATGAGAGTGAAAGTGGTCAAGAAAAAGCGAGCGGGAAGCGACCGTAGACAGTTGGGCTTTTGAGCAAGGGAGGGAGAAAGAACACACTCGAACAGATGGAACTTCCCAGGGGGGTAGGGAAAAGTGAGATGCTACATGTACATAGAAAGGTGGTAGTTGAAGAGAAGACGAGCGAATGAAGGCGAAGAGAGAAGGGACGGAGTAAACAGGGGTGGCGAACAAATAAAGAATGTCTACTAATATCAGTGACCATTCTATAAATGGAAGGATTGCGGAGATCATGAGAGCGTACATAGTAGCGCAGGCAATGGGCATCACGGCGATCGGATAAGGATGGAACGTTCGCTTCTGCATAGAGGCTCTCGACAGGGGAAGAGCGAAAAGCACCAAGGCATAAACGTAATCCTTGGTGATGAATGGGGTTAAGGCTAGAGAGAGTAGCAGGAGATGCCGCTGAATAGATCTGGTCACCATAATCAAGTTTCGATAAAATAAGGGTGGAATGTAGGCGAAGGAGGGTTCGACGATCAGCTCCCCATAAAAGATGAGCAAGGGTTTTAAGAAGGTTCAGCCGGCTGTGACAAGTTGCCTTCAGAGAGGTAATGTGAGGTTTCCAGGATAACCTACGATCAAAGAGGAGGCGCAGAAACTTGACTGCATCACGTTCAGGGATACGGGAGCCATAGAGGTACAAAGGATGATCGGAGATGACAGAGCATCTAGTGAAAGTAATTTGGTGAGTTTTAGTGCTGGAAAATTTAAACCCACGTGTGGTGGCCCAATTGGAAACACGGTCGACTGCATGTTGGAGAGAAACTGTAATGTGACAGTCAGCACCTGCACAGGCAATAGCGAAGTCATCAACATAGAGTGATGACCAAATATTTGATGGAAGACTAGAGGCCAAATCATTAATAACAAGGAGAAAAAGTGTTGTGCTCAGAACACATCCCTGGGGGACACCTTCAGCTTGGATAAAGTCCAGGGAGAGCACATTATTAACCCGAACACAGAAATGCCTGTCAGTTAAAAAGTTCTTAAGGAAGGATGGTAGATTGCCTCGAAGGCCTAAGGAGTGGGCTTGGGCTAAAATATTATACCTCCAAGTTGTGTCATATGCCTTCTCAAGGTCAAAAAATATGGCAATAATTGAGTGGTTATTCGCAAAGGCATTACAAACATACGTATCCAAGCGTAGTAAGGGGTCTATGGTAGAACGTCCCTTACGAAAGCCATATTGACGAGTGGAGAGACTGTTGTGTGACTAAATACCACACTAAACGTCTATTTACTAGGCGTTCCATTACTTTGCAAACTGCACTGGTAAGAGCAATGGGACGATAGTGGGAGGTTTCATGTCCCGTAGTGCCTGGTTTGGGGAAAGGGAGGACAATGGCGGATTTCCACAGCTGTGGAAGAACTCCTTGTGACCAAATAAGATTGTAAAGGCGTAATAGGACTGCAAGGGCTGACTGATGTAAATGTTGAAGCATATGAATATGAATGTCGTCGGGCCCAGCTGCCGATGATCAACAAGCTGAGAGTGTTGCCTCCAGTTCTTGAAGTGTAAAAGGCACATTATACTGTTCTTCTCTGAGAGAAGAAAAGTCCAAGGGTGCTAACTCTCTGGCAGACTTTGAGGAAAGAAATGAGGGGCATAGATGGAGTCCCTGAGAAATACGGATCAGATGATTGCCAATTTCATTGGCAACATCTAGTGGGTTTGCTATATCAACACCGGCAACCCGCAGAACAGGAGCCGGGTCAGGAGAATATTTACCACTCAGTTTTCGTATTTTTTTCCAGACTACACTCATAGAGGAAGCAGAGGTGATGGTGGAGACATAATCTCGCCAGCAAGTGCATTTAGCATCGCAGATGACACAGCGAGCGATTGCACGCTTCTGCTTAAAATCAAGAAGTCTCTCTGTGGTTCTATTGTACCGGTACCTGCCCCATGCAGCGCGTTTCAAATGTACTGCACGAGCACAAGCAGGAGACCACCAAGGTACGCATTTCTGAGAATGCCTGCCCGAAGTTTGGGGTATAGAATGAGAAGCTGCGGTTAAAACGGAGGATGAGAAGAGGTGTAAAAGCTCATCAATGGAGGACGAAGAAGGAACCTCACTAAAAACAGTTAGTTGTGAGTAAAGGTTCCAATTTGCCTGATCAAATTGCCAGTGTGGGTTATGAAGAGGTGGTGAATATGAAGGGGAAGCAAGAATGATTGGGAAATGATCACTGTCATGTAAATCTGGGAGAACAGACCAGGTGAAGTCTAATGCGGTGGAGGAAGAGCAGACTGAAAGATCGATGCAAGAGAGTGAGTGAGTCCGAGGATTAAAATGGGTGTGAGTACAGTGGAACCTCAAATATAGAACTTTCTTCGGTCCAGAAGGCTTTTCAAGTGTCGCTACCAAACGAATTTATTCCCATCAGGAATAATGTAAATTAGGTTAGTCCATTTCAGACCCTCAAAAATACACTTATAAAAGCACTTACAAAAATACACTTACATAATTGGTTGAGTTGGGAGCAGTTCGATTTTTGAGGTTCCACTGTACCTGCATTTAAAACATGGAGGGGGTGGGTGGCAAGAAAAGCCTCTAACTAAATGCCACGGGAATCACAGTGAGACTTCCCAGAGGAAATGATGGGCATTAAAATCGCCAAGTAACAGAAGCGGTGGCAGTAATGACAAAACAAGAAAGGCAATATCTGGAATAGATAAAGCCCGAAAAGGAGAGAGATATAAAGAACAGAGTGTATACCACCTATGCAAGTGGATACAGGCTGCTGTGTAATGCAGCGAAGTACGAACAAAAAGCTGATGGTACGGAATATCAGTGCGTAGAAGAAGGGCACTTTCATTAAAGGTCCCATCAGGAAAAGGATCTGAAGAATACAATAAATTATAGCCTGAGATGGGAGAGATAACAGCAGAGTGTAATTTTGGTTCCTGTAAGCAAACACCAACAGGGGAAAACTGGGAGAGTAACATCTGAAGCTCACCCCGATTACCCCTGAGGCTGCGTATATTCCACTGTAAATAGGCCATGATTGGCAACGATAAAGATACCTGAAATCCGCAGGTAAGGGTTCCTATGGACTAGAGGGGTTAGAAGAGTCCACATGCGGAGGCAGCGGAAAATGTTCAAGCAGCGAAGGAACGATTCACTGTGAAGAAAGGAGTTGCACAGATGGAGGAGAGGAGAGAGAAGGAACAGAGGGTGGATCAGTGTCCACTGATGGTTTGGTCTCTGCAATATATTCAGAGATTGCTTCAAGTGTTTCAGAATTCAGAGACGTCATATGGGAGACAATATTGGAGATGGTATGGGGAGGATGAGTAAAGATTGGAACTGTAATGGACTGTACCAAGGTGGGGGGGAGGCAAAAGGGTGGAGGGAACTGAAGAAGAAACATGGAAGGGGACAGAAGAGGCAGAAACCTGGGAGGTGGCAGAAGAGGAAGAAACTTGGGAGGGAACAGGGGAGGAAGGTACAGTATGAGGAGGAGGGTGAACCTCTACACTTGTAACAGAGCCAGTGAGAGGGGAAGAACCAGGTACAGAGACAGGAAAGGTAAAATGAGGTGGAAGAAGGGAACGAGGGGTTAAAGGATCTTTTTTTGGCTTCTGAGAAGTAGAAGGACGATTGGGAGGAAGTGTCATATGAGATCTCGTCAATACCGAGGCTTGTGAGGGAGAACACGAAGAAGCGAGAACAGACCGAGGCATTTAAGTAGGGACGTCTGAGCCCAGGACAGCAAAAGAATTAGATACAGGAGTGACTATGGGAGAGGTAACCACAGAGGAGGCTGCAGAAGATGGGACCCCAGAAGTGGGGGGACGTTTTGAAACACGGGAATAAGAAACACGAGGTAGTCTCCCTTAGAGGCAGAGATGAGAAACTGCCATGGCATAAGGGAGACCTTCTGCCTCTTTGAGATAACGGATTTCCCGCTCATTTAAGTAGACTGGGCAACAGCGAGAGTACAAAGGGTGAGCCTCATGACAATTAAGGCAAGCGGGAGGTCGATTGCAAGACGTATTAGAATGGTCATCGGCACCACAGACTGGGCATTCGGCTATAGATCTGCAATATTTCGCTGGATGGCCAAATCGGCAGCAATTTCTACACTGTTGCGGTGTAGGGATCACCTTTCGATCTTGTAACCGATGCCCTGCTACATAAACTGAGGATGGAGTTCACGGCTGTCAAAAGTTAAACGACCCACATTGCTAGGGTATCGTCTTTGCCCGCGGGCAGGAAGAACGTAAGTGTCTACCTTGAGGATTGGGAGATCTTGGAGTTCCAGCTGTTCAAGAATGTCATTGCCACGTCTGGAAATTTTGTTGAACTATGGTATGGGGGCAGAATGATGGTACCACTACAAGAATTGAAGGAATGATGTTTTTCAATGGTGACAGGAACAGTATTTATATGGGAAAGAAGAGAAAGATCATGAGCCTGGGTAGCATTCTGTACGGTAATGATGCACGTACCGCTCTTAAGAGCATGAAAAGAAATATCTTTACCAACATGGCGTAGGAGTGCCTTGCCAATACTATGGTCAGAAAGATAGGCAATAGAGGAAGTCGGTCATAAAGTGAAGAATTCAGTCCATTGTGCATTCTGAAACTTAATGTGGAAAGGGAGTGCAGGACGTGTCAATCTTTTCTGAGAAGAACGAGAAGGTGGAGAAGTATCATCAGCAGGTAATTGTCGTTGGCATTTAGGCGTGGGACCAGAGCTGGTCCGACGTGGAACGGGCCGGCGATTCAAAAATTGCTGCACCATTGAGGGAGAGGCCGGAAGCATAGTCAAAGGAGAGCTGAGGTCAGATAAATCGAAGGAGTCAGTCGAGATCTCAGTACCTGAAGCGGGTGAGGAAACAGCACCAGCAAGAGGTACTGAGGCATTAAGAGTGTCTGAAGAGTGGTCCAAAGACAAGGCGGGGTCAGAATGGGGTGCGGTATCAAGAAGGGGCCCGGGGGTAGCAGGTTCATGGACTAGGGCTTCCATGGTTAGGTTGCTCCTTTCTTTTTGTTTTTAAGAAAAAAAAAGAAAGACAAGAAAATAAAAAATAAAAAAGGGGGGGACTGGGGAGGGATAGTTCCTAGGAGGAATGAAAGGGCCAGAAATCTCCCTCCGCACCCAAGAGGACCTCAGCACCACAAGTAGCACAGATGCAGCATGGAACCCATGCCATACCCTACCCATCATGCCAGTAAACCAGCAATCCGGGATAGCAACCTATCATCTGCCGAGCTACCTCGGTGGACAAAAGAGAGGGTGGCCGGATATCAGCCACAAAGCATACCTCCTTCGGCCACCACCCCCGGAATCTGAAAGGTGGCTTCCAGAGATACACCCGTTGCCTGAAAGACACCCAAAGCCACCCTCTGGGATACCGGAGAGGGATCGGGACATCCCCAGGCAATCCAGATTCCACGGCAAACTACGCCACCGCCAAGAACCTCAACGGAATGGGATTGACCTCGGTACCCTTTCCCCTACCTAGGAACTAGCGTGCCTGTGGGAAAAAATCCCAAAGACCAAAAAGGAAGGGCAAAAGGGAGAGGTGGGGAGGAGGAGGAGGAAAGGAAAAAGGGGAGAATGGGAGAGGGAAGGGGTGATTGGGGGGTAATTAGGTTTGGTCTGAGGAAGGAGACCGACAGGTCTAATTCCTCAGACCAAGAGCCTCTTCACCACGCCAAGGAGCCCCCCTTGAAGAGGCCACCCTTGCAAGTTACCCTCTCCTGTGATCCTGCCTCCCACCCTACACTGCATAGCCAAGACTGTACATGAATGGTATACAGTACTGAAAAAATAAAAAAAAAAAAGACGTGCAGCAATATCTGGGTATTTTTATTACGTACGTTTCGCCACTGGGTAGCTAAACATCTTCAATAAAGATACCCAGGTGCTTCACCTGTGTAATTTTCATCATAGCTTAGAGTTATTGAAAATGACTGCCTGCTAGTATTGCCCTGGTGTTCCACATCGCCCATACAATGCCCTGTTGCTGGGCATAGCCCCGGGTCTCTACAACTGATGATTACTCCCAGTGAGTCTTACCCGAGTCTAGTTCCTTCTTTACTCAACATATGAGAGACGTACGTTTCTTGTGGAAACTGTTCGTCTACACAGTAGGCTTCTTCAGTCAAATATAGAGGGAATAGTAGAAATGAAAGATGGTGTAATCAGTCTATCAGCCTTGGAGAAAAATTATTTGAGGTTATCAGTGCCTTAGTTCCATGGTCTGGAACTATATCGTTCCAGACCATGGAATTGAACTCTTCTTCAGGCTGAGGGACTGACACCCTCAATCTGATTACATAATCTTTACTACATTTCTGCTGCTGCCTTTGTGACTGAAGAATCCTACCGTTTAGGTGAAACGTTTGATCAATAAAGATACCCAACTGCTGCACCTGTATCTTAATCTACATAATTACTCAAGCTACTGTGAATACTATATATACAGGACAATGCAATCAAATCAGCCCTAATCTGAAACTCTTCTCTGATAGACAACGAAACTCAGTCGTAATACAAAAAGCAAATTCCTCTTTGATTCACAAAATCGTAATGATACGATTGCAAAAAAAAAAAAAAAATTACGCTGGAAGAATCTTGTAGCCAACTGGCCTAGTGGCTAACACGTCGGTTTGGAGTGTTATAACTATGATCGCGGGTTCTAACCCCACCCATGATATGTTTATTCTTTGATATTCCCCGTGTAAGATTCAACCTGTGAAGAAACTCAATGGACATAAAAGTCCCCAAAATCTGGAACACTTTGCCTGAAGATTCCAAAGTTGTGTCTTTGCTTACCGGCGGGTGGAAACATTCGACACGTTTCCTTACACCTGTTGTCCTGTTCACCTAGCAGCAAATAGGTACCTGGGTGTTAGTCGACTGGTGTGGGTGGCATCCTGGGGGACAAGATTAAGGACCACAATGGAAATAAGTTAGACAGTCCTCGATGACGCACTGACTTTCTTGGGTTATCCTGGCTGGCTAACCCTCCGGGGTTAAAAATCCCAACGAAATCTTATCTTACCGTTACTAAGTTTCTCTCTCTTTACTAATATTGGAATATTCAAACGGCTTCAGGAAGAAATCCAAATATTCTTCCTTGAAGCCTTTTTATCTACAATATTGTCATAGTATTTAAATTTCTGGGTCACCATATTCTTCGTGAATGGTTGGGAAAAACTGCAAATGTCTCATATATCTTCATACTGTCTCACAGAGTTGTTGACAGCGTGAGAATGAAGGAACAATGGAAGATCTACCGACCTAAATTAGGCTTGTCCCATTTATTTACCCATCCAAACTATATTTAAAACTACTCAAAATTCTTGCTCCCCTCTACACTATATAATATATATAATGACAACTATCCTCCACTCCCACCAGTAGCAACTACTCACCCCTCCACCAGCAGCCAACCCCTCCTACCCTTCCCCTAGCTACCTTCCCCCTCCCCACAAACAAGCACTGACGTCATCACCCCCTCCTGCAGGTCAGTGGCGCCATTAAGCCATAGAGGTCAAGAATAGTGGCGCCACTAGTCTGCCATCCACCACACCATCAACACCTCCAGCTCCTCCAGTTACATCAACCTGAGGTAAACTTTAATTATTCCAATGTTATGGTAATTTTTGATAGATCAGCTTGGAAAATGTTATTGCAATTTTTCTTCTTACAGAATATTGAAGGAAACATTGTAAATATATATTAAGACTTATAACTATTGTTTAATGTAGTTCATCTAGTGACGTACATACTTATGTTGGCAGACATTGTGTTGGTGCTGCTGATGACATCTCTGAAGACTTGTAGCTGCCCACCACACAGCAGCTGCCCACCACACGGTCTTCACCACACAGCAGCTGCCCACCACAGTGACTTTACCACACAGCAGCTGCCCACCACAGTGACTTTACCACACAGCAGCTGCCCACCACAGTGACTTTACCACACAGCAGCTGCCCACCACACGGTCTTCACCACACAGCAGCTGCCCACCACAGTGACTTCACCACACAGTCTTCAACCTACAACATTGTATAAACTTCAGCATTAAAATATAATAAATAAATTTTCTATCACAACAAAAATGTTCGTTGAACATACCTACATACACAGTGTTCATGCAACACAAAAGAAAATAAGAGACAAGCCTCAACTGCTGTATTTGTCAGCAGGACAACATTCACACAATTCGGGAGCTTTAAGCTCGGGGGGAAAAAAAAAAAAAAAACATACCTACCCCAACCCTACTAGCAATAGTAGTAATGAGACGGATAGTCTCAGTACTGCCATTATTAGTAGTTTGAGGTATGATACATTAAATTTAAAAAATTACCTGGTGTTTGTATTGTCAGGAAAGTGTGTTGCGACGCTGGACAGTCATTTAGCTTGACTGAAGTGTTTACAACACTACAACGTCCACAACAGTCTTCTAACACAGGCGACAAGATAAGATTTCGTTCGGATTTTTAACCCCGGAGGATTAGCCACCCAAGAAAGTCAGTGCATCATCGAGGACTAACTTATTTCCATTGGGGTCCTTAATCTTGTCCCCCAGGATGCGACCCACACCAGTCGACTAACACCCAGGTACCTATTTGCTGCTAGGTGAACAGGACAACAGGTGTAAGGAAACTTGTCGACAGGAAGTAATCACGTCTTGTCAGGATGATTCTGCTGAAAGTAAACAGAAGTTGGAGGGTAAACTCCCAAACATATAAAGTACAACTAAGCTAAACCTACTTCTAATATCCCTCAGGTAAGTAGTTAACTGTGGAGAAAAAATTCTTGACTATCAACTTTCACTTTTCCACTGAGTCAAACCTGATTGACTTTCATCGGCTTGTCCCCTCGAAATTTACCCCCCCCACTATTCAAACTATTTTACAAACTTGCACATTTACCCAAATAAAATTTACCGTAACTAGATAATAGATCTATCCATAGAGGTTATACACAGCTTGGGCAATGTTAGGTAATCAGGTTTGATCAAGGGGAGGGTACTTGCAACTACTTCTATCATGATACCTTTCACTGGTACAAAGACACCTCTTGAAGGGAGTCCAAATTTAACATGAAGGTAGTTAATGATCCTAAGACATTGCATTCCCCTACACTACCACTTCCCTCATAACACACTAGACTAACACTACCACAATGTTCCTCATAGCACACTAGGTAGTGTGCTATGAGGAACATGGTGGTAGTGTTAACAACCACGTCCCTCATAGCACACTAGACTAACAACCAACACTGAGTTATCTAACCAGTTGGAGCTCTACCGTCTACCAGTCTCCTAACACACTACTATGTTAGCCTGAATTAACCTACCTTACCTGCCAGTTATGGCTGGCATCCTAGACAACCTAAGGACTACTACATTCAAGCCCCAACCCTCTCTACCTCTATTTTTCTGGGTTCCTAACCCAGCAGGGTTAATAATCCTATTCTCACTAATACCAATCTAAATCACTCCCCCCTAACTATACTCATCAGCATCAGATGTTAGTGAAATTTTTCTGATGACTAACACTGCACTTCAGATCACAGAAGTTTTCATTAACGTCTGCTGCCATAAGTGTTAGTGAAGTATAACACTTATGGCAGCAGACGTTAATGATAGTGAAGTGTAACACTTATGGCAGCAGACGTTAATGATAGTGCACGTCTTCAGATCACATTAACGTCTGCTGCCATAAGTGTTTTCATTAGTGTTATTTCACTATCATTAACGTCTGCTGCCATAAGTGTTATCTGCTGCCATAAGTGTTATACTTCACTATCATTAACGTCTGCTGCCATAAGTGTTATACTTCACTATCATTAACGTCTGCTGCCATAAGTGTTATCTGCTGCCATAAGTGTTACACTTCACTATCATTAACGTCTGCTGCCATAAGTGTTACACTTCACTATCATTAACGTCTGCTGCCATAAGTGTTACACTTCACTATCATTAACGTCTGCTGCCATAAGTGTTATACTTCACTATCATTAACGTCTGCTGCCATAAGTGTTACACTTCACTATCATTAACGTCTGCTGCCATAAGTGTTATACTTCACTATCATTAACGTCTGCTGCCATAAGTGTTACACTTCACTACTTAAACTATCAAACCAACTGTAATTCTGAACGATAATACGTTTATATTCACAGGAACCTGAACGACGCTTAAATTTTCCAAAATGATGAAATTGTGTAAACTCAATTAATCAATATTTAACTTGGCAGTTTGGCCAAAGGCATAAAAAACGTAGAACACCCACCACAACCGCTACCCAAACCCGGAACCCACCAAAATCCCCACGGAAACCACATGCAATAACAGATTGCAGACAGCTACTGAAGGTCGTTGGTGGGTTCCCAGGTCAACAGTTCTACGTAATCTATGCCTTCAGGGGAGATTACTCTCCCCTGCTATATGCATTCTTAATGCATATAGCAGATGCTCCAGTTTTATACCTTACCTATCCTACTTAAACTAATTCTATAAGTTATTTTGATAGAAACTAAATAATTGTAGACCTACAGTGTTATATACAGCACAACTATGTAGCATACTCCAGGTATAGGCCTTACTGATTTGTAGAGCAATGGTGGTGCAAGGTGGGGATGATGGGAGGTAAAGTTAAGATCAAGGTGTTCTAGGTGAGATCAAGGGGGTCTAGGTAACATCAAGGGGTCTAGGTAAGATCAAGGGGGTCTAGGTAAGATCAAGGGGTCTAAGTAATATCAAGGGATCTAGGTAACATCAAAAAGGACTAGGTAAGATCAAGAGGGTCTAGGTAAGATCAAGAGGGGTCTAGATAAGATCAAGATGCATTCCCCTACACTACCACTTCCCTCATAACACACTAGACTAACACTACCACAATGTTCCTCATAGCACACTAGGTAGTGTGCTATGAGGAACATGGTGGTAGTGTTAACAACCAAGTCCCTCATAGCACACTAGACTAACAACCAACACTGAGTTATCTAACCAGTTGGAGCTCTACCGTCTACCAGTCTCCTAACACACTACAATGTTAGCCTGAATTAACCTACCTTACCTGCCAGTTATGGCTGGCATCCTAGACAACCTAAGGACCACTACATTCAAGCCCCAACCCTCTCTACCTCTATTTGTCTGGGTTTCTAACCCAGCAGGGTTAATAATCACTCACTAATACCAATCTAAATCACTCCCCCCTAACTATACTCATCAGCATCAGATGTTAGTGAAATTTTTCTGCTGACTAACACTGCACTTCAGATCACAGAAGTTTTCATTAACGTCTGCTGCCGTAAGTGTTACACTTCACTATCATTAACGTCTGCTGCCATAAGTGTTACACTTCACTATCATTAACGTCTGCTGCCATAAGTGTTACACTTCACTATCATTAACGTCTGCTGCCATAAGTGTTACACTTCACTATCATTAACGTCTGCTGCCATAAGTGTTACACTTTATCATTAACGTCTGCTGTCATAAGTGTTACACTTCGCTATCATTAACGTCTGCTGCCATAAGTGTTACACTTCGCTATCATTAACGTCTGCTGCCATAAGTGTTACACTTCACTATCATTAACGTCTGCTGCCATAAGTGTTGCACTTCGCTATCATTAACGTCTGCTGCCATAAGTGTTACACTTCACTATCATTAACGTCTGCTGCCATAAGTGTTACACTTCACTATCATTAACGTCTGCTGCCATAAGTGTTACACTTCACTATCATTAACGTCTGCTGCCATAACGTCTGCTGCCATAAGTGTTACACTTCACTATCATTAACGTCTGCTGCCATAAGTGTTACACTTCACTATCATTAACGTCTGCTGCCATAAGTGTTACACTTCACTACTTAACAAACTATCAAACCAACTGTAATTCTGAACGATAATACGTTTATATTCACAGGAACCTGAACGACGCTTAATTTTTCCAAAATAATTAAATTTTGTAAACTCAATTAATCAATATTTAACTTGGCAGTTTGGCCAAAGGCATAAAAAACGTAGAACACCCACCACAACCGCTACCCAAACCCGGAACCCACCAAAATCCCCACGGAAACCACATGCAATAACAGATTGCAGACAGCTACTGAAGGTCGTTGGTGGGTTCCCAGGTCAACAGTTCTACGTAATCTATGCCTTCAGGGGAGATTACTCTCCCCTGCTATATGCATTCTTAATGCATATAGCAGATGCTCCAGTTTTATACCTTACCTATCCTACTTAAACTAATTCTATAAGTTATTTTGATAGAAACTAAATAATTGTAGACCTACAGTGTTATATACAGCACAACTATGTAGCATACTCCAGGTATAGGCCTTACTGATTTGTAGAGCAATGGTGGTGCAAGGTGGGGATGATGGGAGGTAAAGTTAAGATCAAGGTGTTCTAGGTGAGATCAAGGGGGTCTAGGTAAGATCAAGGGGGTCTAGGTAAGATCAAGGGGGTCTAGGTAAGATCAAGGGGTCTAAGTAATATCAAGGGATCTAGGTAACATCAAGAAGGACTAGGTAAGATCAAGGGGGTCTAGGTAAGATCAAGAGGGGTCTAGTTAAGATCAAGATGCATTCCCCTACACTACCACTTCCCTCATAACACACTAGACTAACACTACCACAAGGTTCCTCATAGCACACTAGGTAGTGTGCTATGAGGAACATGGTGGTAGTGTTAACAACCACGTCCCTCATAGCACACTAGACTAACAACCAACACTGAGTTATCTAACCAGTTGGAGCTCTACCGTCTACCAGTCTCCTAACACACTACAATGTTAGCCTGAATTAACCTACCTTACCTGCCAGTTATGGCTGGCATCCTAGACAACCTAAGGACCACTACATTCAAGCCCCAACCCTCTCTACCTCTATTTGTCTGGGTTTCTAACCCAGCAGGGTTAATAATCACTCACTAATACCAATCTAAATCACTCCCCCCTAACTATACTCATCAGCATCAGATGTTAGTGAAATTTTTCTGCTGACTAACACTGCACTTCAGATCACAGAAGTTTTCATTAACGTCTGCTGCCGTAAGTGTTACACTTCACTATCATTAACGTCTGCTGCCATAAGTGTTACACTTCACTATCATTAACGTCTGCTGCCATAAGTGTTACACTTCACTATCATTAACGTCTGCTGCCATAAGTGTTACACTTCACTATCATTAACGTCTGCTGCCATAAGTGTTACACTTTATCATTAACGTCTGCTGTCATAAGTGTTACACTTCGCTATCATTAACGTCTGCTGCCATAAGTGTTACACTTCGCTATCATTAACGTCTGCTGCCATAAGTGTTACACTTCACTATCATTAACGTCTGCTGCCATAAGTGTTGCACTTCGCTATCATTAACGTCTGCTGCCATAAGTGTTACACTTCACTATCATTAACGTCTGCTGCCATAAGTGTTACACTTCACTATCATTAACGTCTGCTGCCATAAGTGTTACACTTCACTATCATTAACGTCTGCTGCCATAAGTGTTACACTTCACTATCATTAACGTCTGCTGCCATAAGTGTTACGCTTCACTATTATTAACGTCTGCTGCCATAAGTGTTACACTTCACTACTTAACAAACTATCAAACCAACTGTAATTCTGAACGATAATACGTTTATATTCACAGGAACCTGAACGACGCTTAATTTTTCCAAAATAATTAAATTTTGTAAACTCAATTAATCAATATTTAACTTGGCAGTTTGGCCAAAGGCATAAAAAACGTAGAACACCCACCACAACCGCTACCCAAACCCGGAACCCACCAAAATCCCCACGGAAACCACATGCAATAACAGATTGCAGACAGCTACTGAAGGTCGTTGGTGGGTTCCCAGGTCAACAGTTCTACGTAATCTATGCCTTCAGGGGAGATTACTCTCCCCTGCTATATGCATTCTTAATGCATATAGCAGATGCTCCAGTTTTATACCTTACCTATCCTACTTAAACTAATTCTATAAGTTATTTTGATAGAAACTAAATAATTGTAGACCTACAGTGTTATATACAGCACAACTATGTAGCATACTCCAGGTATAGGCCTTACTGATTTGTAGAGCAATGGTGGTGCAAGGTGGGGATGATGGGAGGTAAAGTTAAGATCAAGGTGTTCTAGGTGAGATCAAGGGGGTCTAGGTAAGATCAAGGGGGTCTAGGTAAGATCAAGGGGGTCTAGGTAAGATCAAGGGGTCTAAGTAATATCAAGGGATCTAGGTAACATCAAGAAGGACTAGGTAAGATCAAGGGGGTCTAGGTAAGATCAAGAGGGGTCTAGTTAAGATCAAGATGCATTCCCCTACACTACCACTTCCCTCATAACACACTAGTCTAACACTACCACAATGTTCCTCATAGCACACTAGGTAGTGTGCTATGAGGAACATGGTGGTAGTGTTAACAACCAAGTCCCTCATAGCACACTAGACTAACAACCAACACTGAGTTATCTAACCAGTTGGATCTCTACCGTCTACCAGTCTCCTAACACACTACTATGTTAGCCTGAATTAACCTACCTTACCTGCCAGTTAAGGCTGGCATCCTAGACAACCTAAGGACCACTACATTCAAGCCCCAACACTCTCTACCTCTATTTGTCTGGGTTTCTAACCCAGCAGGGTTAATAATCACTCACTAATACCAATCTAAATCACTCCCCCCTAACTATACTCATCAGCATCAGATGTTAGTGAAATTTTTCTGCTGACTAACACTGCACTTCAGATCACAGAAGTTTTCATTAACGTCTGCTGCCATAAGTGTTACACTTCACTATCATTAACGTCTGCTGCCATAAGTGTTACACTTCACTATCATTAACGTCTGCTGCCATAAGTGTTATACTTCACTATCATTAAAGTCTGCTGCCATAAGTGTTACACTTCACTATCATTAACGTCTGCTGCCATAAGTGTTACACTTCACTATCATTAACGTCTGCTGCCATAAGTGTTACACTTCACTATCATTAACGTCTGCTGCCATAAGTGTTACACTTCACTATCATTAACGTCTGCTGATATAAGTGTTATACTTCACTATCATTAACGTCTGCTGCCATAAGTGTTATACTTCACTATCATTAAAGTCTGCTGCCATAAGTGTTACACTTCACTATCATTAACGTCTGCTGCCATAAGTGTTACACTTCACTATCATTAACGTCTGCTACCATAAGTGTTACACTTCACTATCATTAACGTCTGCTGCCATAAGTGTTACACTTCACTATCATTAACGTCTGCTGCCATAAGTGTTACACTTCACTATCATTAACGTCTCTGCTGTTATACTTCACTATCATAAGTGCTGCCATAAGTGTTACACTTCACTATCATTAACGTCTGCTGCCATAAGTGTTACACTTCACTATCATTAACGTCTGCTGCCATAAGTGTTACACTTCACTATCATTAACGTCTGCTGCCATAAGTGTTACACTTCACTATCATTAACGTCTGCTGCCATAAGTGTTACACTTCACTATCATTAACGTCTGCTTCCATAAGTGTTACACTTCACTACTTATAAACTATCAAACCAACTGTAATTCTGAACGATAATACGTTTATATTCCCAGGAACCTGAACGACGCTTAAATTTTCCAAAATGATGAAATTGTGTAAACTCAATGAATCAATATTTAACTTGGCAGTTTGGCCAAAGGCATAAAAAACGTAGAACACCCACCACAACCGCTACCCAAACCCGGAACCCACCAAAATCCCCACGGAAACCACATGCAATAACAGATTGCAGACAGCTACTGAAGGTCGTTGGTGGGTTCCCAGGTCAACAGTTCTACGTAATCTATGCCTTCAGGGGAGATTACTCTCCCCTGCTATATGCATTCTTAATGCATATAGCAGATGCTCCAGTTTTATACCTTACCTATCCTACTTAAACTAATTCTATAAGTTATTTTGATAGAAACTAAATAATTGTAGACCTACAGTGTTATATACAGCACAACTATGTAGCATACTCCAGGTATAGGCCTTACTGATTTGTAGAGCAATGGTGGTGCAAGGTGGGGATGATGGGAGGTAAAGTTAAGATCAAGGTGTTCTAGGTGAGATCAAGGGGGTCTAGGTAAGATCAAGGGGTCTAGGTAAGATCAAGGGGTCTAAGTAATATCAAGAAGGACTAGGTAAGATCAAGGGGGTCTAGGTAAGATCAAGGGGTCTAAGTAATATCAAGGGATCTAGGTAACATCAAGAAGGACTAGGTAAGATCAAGGGGGTCTAGGTAAGATCAAGAGGGGTCTAGATAAGATCAAGATGCATTCCCCTACACTACCACTTCCCTCATAACACACTAGACTAACACTACCACAATGTTCCTCATAGCACACTAGGTAGTGTGCTATGAGGAACATGGTGGTAGTGTTAACAACCACGTCCCTCATAGCACACTAGACTAACAACCAACACTGAGTTATCTAACCAGTTGGAGCTCTACCGTCTACCAGTCTCCTAACACACTACTATGTTAGCCTGAATTAACCTACCTTACCTGCCAGTTAAGGCTGGCATCCTAGACACAACCTAAGGACCACTACATTCAAGCCCCAACACTCTCTACCTCTATTTGTCTGGGTTTCTAACCCAGCAGGGTTAATAATCACTCACTAATACCAATCTAAATCACTCCCCCCCTAACTATACTCATCAGCATCAGATGTTAGTGAAATTTTTCTGCTGACTAACACTGCACTTCAAATCACAGAAGTTTTCATTAACGTCTGCTGCCATAAGTGTTACACTTCACTATCATTAACGTCTGCTGCCATAAGTGTTAAACTTCACTATCATTAACGTCTGCTGCCATAAGTGTTACACTTCACTATCATTAACGTCTGCTGCCATAAGTGTTACACTTCACTATCATTAACGTCTGCTGCCATAAGTGTTACACTTCACTATCATTAACGTCTGCTGCCATAAGTGTTACACTTCACTATCATTAACGTCTGCTACCATAAGTGTTACACTTCACTATCATTAACGTCTGCTGCCATAAGAGTTACACTTCACTATCATTAACGTCTGCTACCATAAGTGTTACACTTCACTATCATTAACGTCTGCTACCATAAGTGTTACACTTCACTATCATTAACGTCTGCTGCCATAAGTGTTACACTTCACTATCATTAAAGTCTGCTGCCATAAGTGTTACACTTCACTATCATTAACGTCTGCTGTTACACTTCACTATCATAAGTCTGCTGTGTTACACTTCACTATCATTAAAGTCTGCTGCCATAAGTGTTACACTTCACTAGTGTTACACTTAATCATTAACGTCTGCTACCATAAGTGTTACACTTCACTATCATTAACGTCTGCTGCCATAAGTGTTACACTTCACTATCATTAAAGTCTGCTGCCATAAGTGTTACACTTCACTATCATTAACGTCTGCTGCCATAAGTGTTACACTTCACTATCATTAACGTCTGCTGCCATAAGTGTTACACTTCACTATCATTAACGTCTGCTGCCATAAGTGTTACACTTCACTATCATTAACGTCTGCTGCCATAAGTGTTACACTTCACTATCATTAACGTCTGCTGCCATAAGTGTTACACTTCACTATCATTAACGTCTGCTGCCATAAGTGTTACACTTCACTATCATTAACGTCTGCTGCCATAAGTGTTACACTTCACTACTTAAACTATCAAACCAACTGTAATTCTGAACGATAATACGTTTATATTCACAGGAACCTGAACGACGCTTAAATTTTCCAAAATGATGAAATTGTGTAAACTCAATGAATCAATATTTAACTTGGCAGTTTGGCCAAAGGCATAAAAAACGTAGAACACCCACCACAACCACTACCCAAACCCGGAACCCACCAAAATCCTCACGGAAACCACATGCAATAACAGATTGCAGACAGCTACTGAAGGTCGTTGGTGGGTTCCCAGGTCAACAGTTCTACGTAATCTATGCCTTCAGGGGAGATTACTCTCCCCTGCTATATGCATTCTTAATGCATATAGCAGATGCTCCAGTTTTATACCTTACCTATCCTACTTAAACTAATTCTATAAGTTATTTTGATAGAAACTAAATAATTGTATACCTACAGTGTTATATACAGCACAACTATGTAGCATACTCCAGGTATAGGCCTTACTGATTTGTAGAGCAATGGTGGTGCAAGGTGGGGATGATGGGAGGTAAAGTTAAGATCAAGGTGTTCTAGGTGAGATCAAGGGGGTCTAGGTAAGATCAAGGGGGTCTAGGTAAGATCAAGGGGTCTAAGTAATATCAAGGGATCTAGGTAACATCAAGAAGGACTAGGTAAGATCAAGGGGGTCTAGGTAAGATCAAGGGGGTCTAGGTAAGATCAAGGGGGTCTAGGTAAGATCAAGGGGGTCTAGGTAAGATCAAGGGGGTCTAGGTAAGATCAAGGGGTCTAAGTAATATCAAGGGATCTAGGTAACATTAAGAAGGACTCGGTAAGATCAAGGGGGTCTAGGTAAGATCAAGGGGGTCTAGGTAAGATCAAGAGGGGTCTAGATAAGATCAAGAGGGTCTAGGTGAGATCAAGAGGGGTCTAGGTGAGATCAAGGTGGTCTAGGTAAGATCAAGGGGTCTAAGTAATATCAAGGGATCTAGGTAACATCAAGAAGGACTAGGTAAGATCAAGGGGGGTCTAGGTGAGATCAAGAGGGTCTAGGTGATATCAAGAGGGGTCTAGGTAAGATCAAGGTGGTCTAGGTAAGATCAAGGTGGTCTAGGTAAGATCAAGGTGGTCTACAAAGTGGAAATATATACTGTATAACCCAGTTTCAAAATTGCTCCCCCCCCCAAGACCCCCCCTCCAAGACACACAGACTCTGGAGTCATAAGCGCTAAACCCACAAATATTTCTGGGACTTCAAAGGATAAAATTACTTGGCCAGGTCCTCTACAACTTGGCCAAGTCCTCTACAACTTGGCCAGGTCCTCTACAACTTGGCCAGGTCCTCTACAACTTGGCCAGGTCCTCTACAACTTGGCCAGGTCCTCTACAACTTGGCCAGGTCCTCTACAACTTGGCCAGGTCCTCTACAACTTGGCCAGGTCCTCTACAACTTGGCCAGGTCCTCTACAACTTGGCCAGGTCCTCTACAACTTGGCCAGGTCCTCTACAACTTGGCCAGGTCCTCTACAACTTGGCCAGGTCCTCTACAACACTACTGAAAATAGGAAGATGTGGTCAATTCCACATTTCTGAGGAATTGTTATTGATTTTTCTGGCTATAATATATTCTGGCTATAATATATTCTGGCTATAATATATTCTGGCTATAATATATTCTGGCTATAATATATTCTGGCTATATTCTGGCTATAATATATTCTGGCTAAGGTAAATTTATCTCGTCATATTTAACTAAAAATTTGTGTAGTTTTAAAAATAGGTTAGAAGTACGAGTGGTTGAGTTGGACCTGCCTAGCATGGGTCAATAGGCCTGCTTCAGTACTCAGTCTTAATAATGGATATGCCTGATTTAACAGGCTGTTACACCTGGCATCTAGACCTCGCCATTACCCTCTTCACATTAATCTTTGTATAATAATTAACCCGGTAGATTAACACAGAATAACACAATCAAGTATGCCCAGTATGGACCAGTAGGCCTGCTGTAGTGCTCCTAATTTATGTGAACAGTGCCAATGGATACAAGAAAACATGCCCACTTGTGCCCGGGTTCGAACCCCGGTTCTTCAGTTGACACCACTACCAACTGAGCCATGATACATCACCTACACATCTCACCTCTACTTCCTACAATCCTGCAGGATGCGTATGAACTGCATAATATATTACACTTAACTAAAGCTTCCTAACCTATAATCAGTCTTCAGTTCTAAGCTTTACAACCCATTTCTCAAATTTTTATCTCCATCCCATTCAAGTTAACTTATAAAATGCATTTATTATTTCCGGACCAGAGATGAAATCTCTGGTCGGTAGATAACCTAATACTTCCCACTAAGTTACTTTTTATATCAGTTCCTTACAATCTTAACTATATTCTCCCCACCAGCCTACCACCTAATACAATTATCTGCTTCAATAACTAAACTTTAAAGGACTTGTAACCTGGAAATACCTTACAAGTGGACCCCGCCCACCTCTGACAACGTCTCCAGCTGCTACATCTCCACATACCTGGCGTAACCCTGTGATTTACTAGTGTGGTTGTCTCCACTCCTCGGACTGGTCAATGTTGCAGCAGACAGCACTCCTCACACTGGTCAAAGTTGCAGCAGACAGCACTCCTCACACTGGTCAATGTTGCAGCAGACAGCACTCCTCAGACTGGTCAATGTTGCAGCAGACAGCACTCCCCAGACTGGTCAATGTTGCAGCAGACAGCACTCTCCAGACTGGTCAATGTTGCAGCAGACAGCACTCCTCAGACTGGTCAATGTTGCAGCAGACAGCACTTCTCAGACTGGTCAATGTTGCAGCAGACAGCACTCCTCACACTGGTCAATGTTGCAGCAGACAGCACTCCTCAGACTGGTCAATGTTGCAGCAGACAGCACTCCCCAGACTGGTCAATGTTGCAGCAGACAGCACTCCTCAGACTGGTCAATGTTGCAGCAGACAGCACTCCTCACACTGGTCAATGTTGCAGCAGACAGCACTCCTCACACTGGTCAATGTTGCAGCAGACAGCACTCCTCACACTGGTCAATGTTGCAGCAGACAGCACTCCTCACACTGGTCAATGTTGCAGCAGACAGCACTCCCCACACTGGTCAATGTTGCAGCAGACAGCACTCCCCAGACTGGTCAATGTTGCAGCAGACAGCACTCCTCACACTGGTCAATGTTGCAGCAGACAGCACTCCTCAGACTGGTCAATGTTGCAGCAGACAGCACTCCTCACACTGGTCAATGTTGCAGCAGACAGCACTCCTCAGACTGGTCAATGTTGCAGCAGACAGCACTCCTCACACTGGTCAATGTTGCAGCAGACAGCACTCCTCACACTGGTCAATGTTGCAGCAGACAGCACTCCTCACACTGGTCAATGTTGCAGCAGACAGCACTCCTCACACTGGTCAATGTTGCAGCAGACAGCACTCCTCACACTGGTCAATGTTGCAGCAGACAGCACTCCTCACACTGGTCAATGTTGCAGCAGACAGCACTCCTCACACTGGTCAATGTTGCAGCAGACAGCACTCCTCACACTGGTCAATGTTGCAGCAGACAGCACTCCTCACACTGGTCAATGTTGCAGCAGACAGCACTCCTCAGACTGGTCAATGTTGCAGCAGACAGCACTCCTCAGACTGGTCAATGTTGCAGCAGACAGCACTCCTCACACTGGTCAATGTTGCAGCAGACAGCACTCCTCACACTGGTCAATGTTGCAGCAGACAGCACTCCTCACACTGGTCAATGTTGCAGCAGACAGCACTCCTCACACTGGTCAATGTTGCAGCAGACAGCACTCCTCACACTGGTCAATGTTGCAGCAGACAGCACTCCTCACACTGGTCAATGTTGCAGCAGACAGCACTCCTCACACTGGTCAATGTTGCAGCAGACAGCACTCCTCAGACTGGTCAATGTTGCAGCAGACAGCACTCCTCACACTGGTCAATGTTGCAGGAGACAGCACTCCCCAGACTGGTCAATGTTGCAGCAGACAGCACTCCCCAGACTGGTCAATGTTGCAGCAGACAGCACTCCTCACACTGGTCAATGTTGCAGCAGACAGCACTCCTCACACTGGTCAATGTTGCAGCAGACAGCACTCCTCAGACTGGTCAATGTTGCAGCAGACAGCACTCCTCAGACTGGTCAATGTTGCAGCAGACAGCACTCCTCAGCACTCCTCAGACTGGTCAATGTTGCAGCAGACAGCACTCCTCGACTGGTCACTGTTGCAGCAGACAGCACTCCTCACACTGGTCAAGGTTGCAGCAGACAGCACTCCTCAGACTGGTCAATGTTGCAGCAGACAGCACTCCTCACACTGGTCAATGTTGCAGCAGACAGCACTCCTCAGACTGGTCAATGTTGCAGCAGACAGCACTCCTCAGACTGGTCAATGTTGCAGCAGACAGCACTCCTCACAGACTGGTCAACAATGTTGCAGCAGACAGCACTCCACAGACTGGTCAATGTTGCAGCAGACAGCACTCCTCAGACTGGTCAATGTTGCAGCAGACAGCACTCCTCAGACTGGTCAATGTTGCAGCAGACAGCACTCCTCACACTGGTCAATGTTGCAGCAGACAGCACTCCTCACACTGGTCAATGTTGCAGCAGACAGCACTCCTCACACTGGTCAATGTTGCAGCAGACAGCACTCCTCACACTGGTCAATGTTGCAGCAGACAGCACTCCTCAGACTGGTCAATGTTGCAGCAGACAGCACTCCTCACACTGGTCAATGTTGCAGCAGACAGCACTCCTCACACTGGTCAATGTTGCAGCAGACAGCACTCCTCACACTGGTCAATGTTGCAGCAGACAGCACTCCTCACACTGGTCAATGTTGCAGCAGACAGCACTCCTCAGACTGGTCAATGTTGCAGCAGACAGCACTCCTCAGACTGGTCAATGTTGCAGCAGACAGCACTCCTCACACTGGTCAATGTTGCAGCAGACAGCACTCCTCAGACTGGTCAATGTTGCAGCAGACAGCACTCCTCAGACTGGTCAATGTTGCAGCAGACAGCACTCCTCAGACTGGTCAATGTTGCAGCAGACAGCACTCCTCACACTGGTCAATGTTGCAGCAGACAGCACTCCTCAGACTGGTCAATGTTGCAGCAGACAGCACTCCTCAGACTGGTCAATGTTGCAGCAGACAGCACTCCTCAGACTGGTCAATGTTGCAGCAGACAGCACTCCTCAGACTGGTCAATGTTGCAGCAGACAGCACTCCTCAGACTGGTCAATGTTGCAGCAGACAGCACTCCTCAGACTGGTCAATGTTGCAGCAGACAGCACTCCTCAGACTGGTCAATGTTGCAGCAGACAGCACTCCTCACACTGGTCAATGTTGCAGCAGACAGCACTCCTCAGACTGGTCAATGTTGCAGCAGACAGCACTCCTCACACTGGTCAATGTTGCAGCAGACAGCACTCCTCACACTGGTCAATGTTGCAGCAGACAGCACTCCTCAGACTGGTCAATGTTGCAGCAGACAGCACTCCTCAGACTGGTCAATGTTGCAGCAGACAGCACTCCTCAGACTGGTCAATGTTGCAGCAGACAGCACTCCTCAGACTGGTCAATGTTGCAGCAGACAGCACTCCTCAGACTGGTCAATGTTGCAGCAGACAGCACTCCTCAGACTGGTCAATGTTGCAGCAGACAGCACTCCTCACACTGGTCAATGTTGCAGCAGACAGCACTCCTCAGACTGGTCAATGTTGCAGCAGACAGCACTCCTCAGACTGGTCAATGTTGCAGCAGACAGCAGTTAACACCTGCAACAAAACACACATTATAACCATCAACATTGGATCAAGAGGCCTTCACTAAGCTAGTTTCCAGTACGGGAAAAAATAGCTCAGAACTAGATACACCATTATGGGTTATGTTTGATCCGAGGAAGGGGAGTAGCTCCAGTTCCTCGCATCAAAACCCTTCCGCTAAGGTCAATCACCCCCCCCCCTCCAAGACCCCAAAGATAATTAATACTATTAATTAAAATAATTTGGCGAGTAAACCGGTGGCGGGGACCAGGAGCTGCAGCTAAACTCTGCTGTTGTACTGAGAAATACGTCACCAGACAATACTCACGTTATTTAGGTGTGTTAACAGGCTGAGGAAGCGGTAAAGCCGGCGGAGCAGCAGGAGGAAGAGCAACACATCTCTCCTGTACAACCATTGAAGTTCAACTGACTCTTAGTAACCTTGAGGTTGGTCACTGTCCTGACCTTCACTATAACACCACCACTGATAACCTGACTAACTCTGACTACCACCACTAGATGGCACTACTTCACCACCACTGTCCTGACCTTCACTATAACACCACCACTGATAACCTGACTAACTCTGACTACCACCACTAGATGGCACTACTACACCACCACTGTCCTGACCTTCACTATAACACCATCACTGATAACCTGACTAACTCTGACTACCACCACTAGATGGCACTACTACACCACCACTGTCCTGACCGTCACTATAACACCATCACTGATAACCTGACTAACTCTGACTACCACCACTAGATGGCACTACAACTCCACCACTGTCCTGACCTTCACTATAACACCACCACTGATAACCTGACTAACTCTGACTACCACCACTAGATGGCACTACAACTCCACCACTGTCCTGACCTTCACTATAACACCATCACTGATAACCTGACTAACTCTGCACTACTACACCACCACTGTCCTGACCTTCACTATAACACCACCACTGATAACCTGACTAACTCTGACTACCACCACTAGATGGCACTACAACTCCACCACTGTCCTGACCTTCACTATAACACCATCACTGATAACCTGACTAACTCTGACTACCACCACTAGATGGCACTACTACACCACCACTGTCCTGACCTTCACTATAACACCACCACTGATAACCTGACTAACTCTGACTACCACCACTAGATGGCACTACTACACCACCACTGTCCTGACCTTCACTATAACACCACCACTGATAACCTGACTAACTCTGACTACCACCACTAGATGTCACTACTTCACCACCACTGTCCTGACCTTCACTATAACACCACCACTGATAACCTGACTAACTCTGACTACCACCACTAGATGGCACTACTACACCACCACTGTCATGATGCAGCGCTCAACCCATGGTGGCCATGGGAGGAACAGTTCACTCCCAGGTGGCATAGATCACATTCCTTGGATCAAGAGCCATTCACCACCACCTTCAAGGAACCTCTCTCAAGGCCACCACTTTCACTACCAGAGGTGCTCAACACCACTTTCACCACCACAGGTGCTCAACACCACTTTCACCACCACAGGTGCTCAACACCACTTTCACCACCACAGGTGCTCAACACCACTTTCACCACCACAGGTGCTCAACACCACTTTCACCACCAGAGGTGCTCAACATCACTACTATTGTACCACTAGTACTCTATATGAGGGGAGATTATTGTACCACTAGTACTGTACATGAAGGTCAGATTATTTTACCACTAGTACTGCACATGAGGGGAGATTATTGTACCACTTGTACTCTACATCTCTACATGAGGGGAGATTATTGTACCATTAGTACTCTATATGAGGGGAGATTATTGTACCACTAGTACTGTACATGAGGGGAGATTATTGTACCACTAGTACTGTACATGAAGGGCAGGTTATTGTACCAAAGTTGTGCTCTCTCCCGCTAGTACTATGGTTGTTTTGGTTCTCAACCTTGACAAACTTAGCAGCAAGATATTCTGGACACTGTTAACAGTTTTATAAACTTGATCTAACTTCTGTTTTACTGTCTTCGACATTCAACTTATCCAATTGTTGTAATTCATTCAGGCCTAATTACTTTCTTGGACCCAGGCCTACATACTCTCTTGGACCCAGGCCTACATACTCTCTTGGACCCAGGCCTACATACTCTCTTGGACCCAGGCCTACATACTCTCTTGGACCCAGGCCTACATACTCTCTTGGACCCAGGCCTACATACTCTCTTGGACCCAGGCCTACATACTCTCTTGGACCCAGGCCTACATACTCTCTTGGACCCAGGCCTACATACTCTCTTGGACCCAGGCCTACATACTCTCTTGGACCCAGGCCTACATACTCTCTTGGACCCAGGCCTACATACTCTCTTGGACCCAGGCCTACATACTCTCTTGGACCCAGGCCTACATACTCTCTTGGACCCAGGCCTACATACTCTCTTGGACCCAGGCCTACATACTCTCTTGGACCCAGGCCTACATACTCTCTTGGACCCAGGCCTACATACTCTCTTGGACCCAGGCCTAATTACTCTCTTGGACCCAGGCCTACATACTCTCTTGGACCCAGGCCTACATACTCTCTTGGACCCAGGCCTACATACTCTCTTGGACCCAGGCCTACATACTCTCTTGGACCCAGGCCTACATACTCTCTTGGACCCAGGCCTACATACTCTCTTGGACCCAGGCCTACATACTCTCTTGGACCCAGGCCTACATACTCTCTTGGACCCAGGCCTACATACTCTCTTGGACCCAGGCCTAATTACTCTCTTGGACCCAGGCCTACATACTCTCTTGGACCCAGGCCTACATACTCTCTTGGACCCAGGCCTACATACTCTCTTGGACCCAGGCCTACATACTCTCTTGGACCCAGGCCTACATACTCTCTTGGACCCAGGCCTACATACTCTCTTGGACCCAGGCCTACATACTCTCTTGGACCCAGGCCTACATACTCTCTTGGACCCAGGCCTACATACTCTCTTGGACCCAGGCCTACATACTCTCTTGGACCCAGGCCTACTTACTCTCTTGGACCCAGGCCTACATACTCTCTTGGACCCAGGCCTAATTACTCTCTTGGACCCAGGCCTACATACTCTCTTGGACCCAGGCCTACATACTCTCTTGGACCCAGGCCTACATACTCTCTTGGACCCAGGCCTACATACTCTCTTGGACTCAGGTCCAGGATGAATCTTGCCATTTTGCTCTGGGTTATTTGTAGTGAATCTTCCAGTTTTTGGTGAAGGGAGAGCACCATGGATCACAAGCGTAGTCCTCAGGACATTTTAAAATAGTTAGACACAGTGTCTTACGAGGTTATGTCAGTACACACATACACACAAACACCATTTCTGAATTTGGTTGCTAATTTGCCACAGTGTAATGCAACATACCGTTTTTCCGTGAAGTTGGTAATGGGTATTTCACGGAGCGGGCCGCGGGGGGCGGTGACCCCTGAAACAACCTCCAGGTGGACGGCTACAGATCTTAATGACTTTACTAACAGAGTTAATAAATAAATGGAGCTTTATAAAGTATCGCTGTGAAGATCTTTAACAGATTATGTTTTGCTGTATATAAAGGTTTACCGAGTCATGATAAAGTTCTACACTGAGCGAAACGTTCTTCCCATAAAACTTACAGCAACATTTATGCTTTAATCTACAACTATCACACCAACGTACAATAGCCTCGTCTAAGTTGAGAACAAGGTGGGGCTCTGGTGGCCTGGTGGTTAACGCTCTCGCTTCACACGGTGAGGGTCTGGGTTCGATTCCCAGCCAGAGTAGAAACATTGGACGTGTTTCTTTCCACCTGTTGTCTATGTTCCCCATCAGTAAAATGGGTACCTGGGTGTTAGTGGACTGGTGTGGGTCGCATCCTGGGACTCTGACCTAATTTGCCCGAGATGCTCAGCATAACAAGTGGCTTTCTATGTAGTAGTATGTCATTGTTGTCAGCTAGGACTGTATACCATGTACATGTACTTGTAGTAAATAAAGATTATTATTATTATTATTATTAAGCAACATTAAAACAACCTGGTTAATGAAATGTGGCGGTTAAAGTCCCGAGATTTATATAGACTAAGCAAAGGGCCTTATCTATAAGTTACCAGTTGTAAAAGGACCTATAAGCGTAAATATATATAGTGTGTGTATATATATATGTGTGTGAGTGTGTGTGTGTGTGTATACTCACCTATATTCGTCTATTTGTGGATGCAGTGGTTGATTCATAGCTCCTGGCCCTTTGTGTGTGGGGGGGGGCTGTGATGTATTTATATATAAATGTATCCTGCCTGAGTTACCATGGTTCAGCCTGCGTTTAATGGCAGTTGTTGTTTATTAGAGATTCTGTGATGTTTATGTTGGTTGTGGCCAGGATGATGAAGTGTTATATGTACTTAACTATTATATGTATATCATGGGTATTATACATTCTATATATGTACCTAGTTAAATGTGACGCTATTCAAATTTCTCTCCGCGTCCTCCCTTCTCTCTCCCTCTCTCTCTCTCTCTCGGTTTCTTTCACATGAAATTTCTGTTGCCCTGCTGTGGAATGGTGCAACTATTTTCGTACATATTCTATATTTTATGTGTATGGGGTACGCCATTCTTAGAGATGTTAATTTCCGAGAAATATAACACCAGCTCTGCTGGAGAGTAAACTCCTGAAGTTGTGGTAGTTACTGAACCATAGTGGAATGTTTGACAATATCATCATTACTGTAACACTGCTGGAAGGTTGATGTTGTGGTAGTTACTGAACCATAGTGGAATGTTTGACAATATCATCATTACTGTAACACTGCTGGAAGGTTGAAGTTGTGGTAGTTACTGAACCATAGTGGAATGTTTGACAATATCATCATTACTGTAGCACTGCTGGAAGGTTGATGTTGTGGTAGTTACTGAACCATAGTGGAATGTTTGACAATATCATCATTGCTGTAGCACTGCTGGAAGGTTGATGTTGTGGTAGTTACTGAACCATAGTGGAATGTTTGACAATATCATCATTACTGTAGCACTGCTGGAAGGTTGAAGTTGTGGTAGTTACTGAACCATAGTGGAATGTTTGACAATATCATCATTACTGTAGCACTGCTGGAAGGTTGATGTTGTGGTAGTTACTGAACCATAGTGGAATGTTTGACAATATCATCATTACTGTAGCAGTGCTGGAAGGTTGAAGTTGTGGTAGTTACTGAACCATAGTGGAATGTTTGACAATATCATCATTACTGTAGCACTGCTGGAAGGTTGATGTTGTGGTAGTTACTGAACCATAGTGGAATGTTTGACAATATCATCATTACTGTAGCACTGCTGGAAGGTTGAAGTTGTGGTAGTTACTGAACCATAGTGGAATGTTTGACAGTATCATCATTACTGTAGCACTACTGGATGGTTGATGTTGTGGTAGTTACTGAACCATAGTGGAATGTTTGACAATATCATCATTGCTGTAGCACTGCTGGAAGGTTGATGTTGTGGTAGTTACTGAACCATAGTGGAATGTTTGACAATATCATCATTACTGTAGCACTGCTGGAAGGTTGATGTTGTGGTAGTTACTGAACCATAGTGGAATGTTTGACAATATCATCATTACTGTAGCACTGCTGGAAGGTTGATGTTGTGGTAGTTACTGAACCATAGTGGAATGTTTGACAATATCATCATTACTGTAGCACTGCTGGAAGGTTGATGTTGTGGTAGTTACTGAACCATAGTGGAATGTTTGACAATATCATCATTACTGTAGCACTGCTGGAAGGTTGATGTTGTGGTAGTTACTGAACCATAGTGGAATGTTTGACAATATCATCATTACTGTAGCACTGCTGGAAGGTTGATGTTGTGGTAGTTACTGAACCATAGTGGAATGTTTGACAATATCATCATTACTGTAGCAGTGCTGGAAGGTTGATGTTGTGGTAGTTACTGAACCATAGTGGAATGTTTGACAATATCATCATTACTGTAGCACTGCTGGAAGGTTGAAGTTGTGGTAGTTACTGAACCATAGTGGAATGTTTGACAATATCATCATTACTGTAGCACTGCTGGAAGGTTGATGTTGTGGTAGTTACTGAACCATAGTGGAATGTTTGACAATATCATCATTACTGTAGCACTGCTGGAAGGTTGATGTTGTGGTAGTTACTGAACCATAGTGGAATGTTTGACAATATCATCATTACTGTAGCACTGCTGGAAGGTTGATGTTGTGGTAGTTACTGAACCATAGTGGAATGTTTGACAATATCATCACACTACTAAAGTCTCCCAGCTGGGGCTGACACATCTCAACATTATATATGCGACTCATCGTGAGTGACGGAATATAACAGAGACTTAGCTAGCTAATATTCAGGAGATAACAAACAGCAGATAAAGAATGAGGATGCAAAAGAAGCAATAAACCGCAGGCAACACAGCAGATAAAAGCTGCAGACAGTACCAAAGAGCAGACAGCAGTAGAAGAACGTAAGAGAGGTACACAAAGGTTACAAACAGACAGTACCACAGAGCAGACAGCAGTAGAAGAACGTAAGAGAGGTACACAAAGGTTACAGACAGATAGTACCAAAGAGCAGACAGCAGTAAGAGAACGTAAGACAGGTACACAAAGGTTACATACAGACAGTACCAAAGAGCAGACAGCAGTAAGAGAACGTAAGAGAGGTACACAAAGGTTACAGACAGACAGTACCACAGAGCAGACAGCAGTAAGAGAACGTAAGAGAGGTACACAAAGGTTTCAGACAGGCAGTACCACAGAGCAGACAGTAGTAAGAGAAGGTAAGAGAGGTACACAAAGGTTAAAGACAGACAGTACCAAAGAGCTGACAGCAGTAAGAGAACGTAAGAGAGGTACACAAAGGTTAAAGACAGACAGTACCAAAGAGCAGACAGCAGTAAGAGAACGTAAGAGAGGTACACAAAGGTTATAGACAGACAGTACCAAAGAGCAGACAGCAGTAAGAGAACGTAAGAGAGGTACACAAAGGTTAAAGACAGACAGTACCAAAGAGCAGACAGCAGTAAGAGAACGTAAGAGAGGTACACAAAGGTTACAGACAGACAGTACCAAAGAGCAGACAGCAGAAGGAGAACATAAGGGAGGTACACAAAGGTGACAGACAGACAGTACCAAAGAGCAGACAGCAGAAGGAGAACATAAGGGAGGTACACAAAGATGACAGACAGACAGTACCAAAGAGCAGACAGCAGAAGGAGAACATAAGGGAGGTACACAAAGGTTAAAGACAGCAACAAAGTGCAGACAGCAGTAAGATAGCGTAAGAGCGGTACACAAACAGCCTCAGCTATGATGGGGCCTCAGCAGATATGTGACGTCCCTCA
Source organism: Cherax quadricarinatus (assembly GCF_038502225.1). NCBI lineage: Eukaryota > Metazoa > Arthropoda > Malacostraca > Decapoda > Parastacidae > Cherax > Cherax quadricarinatus. The sequence goes on from NW_027195029.1 coordinate 666,782, forward strand.
GGAAGTTAAAGAAAACTTAGCGGTTACGACCAACTTTATGGCATAACTTATTATGGCGTGTGGAGGCGCCCGCACACCCACGCCATAACCAGATTTAATCCCGCTGGGTCAAGTGCTCAACAAGCACTAAATCCGCACGGTTCACGCAAGAGTACCCATCATAACTAATGGAATTATCACTGCCTCAAAGCAGCGGCCATTTGGTCCCCTTCTCTGTTTTCCAGTTCTCAAAGAAGTGCCAATAAAAGAGTCTATGTGATATCTGTGAAAACATCTCGTGACCTGAAATAAATTGGGGTTACAATAGTAACCCCAAATGGGTGGTCGGAAGCGCTCAACAAACCACACTCAATCTACCAAATTATGGAATCTTAACATTTTGCTGGTGCCAGCAGTGCCGTTAAAAATTTCTTTTGGTGCAAAATGCTCCCTGTTCTCCCACGTCCTGTCGCTCTCTGCTCCAAACCCGTCAAATATTCGCGGATATGACGTCTCTAACGCAATTACAGAATCGAAAGCGAGTCTCATCGTGGGATAATATTACGGCAGTAAATGTTGGAAGTCTGCATATTCTGTGTCATCTGTCATATCACAGGCACTGCCTGCCCGCAGGCGCCTGCATCCTGATTGGCAAAGCGGCCAGACAGCCAGCCAATCACACCACTAGGTGCCATTTCCGCGGGGCGGAGCATGGTGACGTCAGTGGCAATGGGAGTGCTTATTGGTGGAGGGGAGATCCACCGCCGCTGCTTACTTTCCGACCGGCGAGCTGTGATTGGCTGAGGGAGACAAAAACAACGCGGGTGTGTGATGGCGGTAAAGGTGGGTGTCGCAGACAGATTGTGAGGCTTGGTGAGCAGACTCCACACCCATCATTGGTATCCATCACTCACAGACATGTCTGATACGTGACATCGTGTATAACACCTGTACTTGTTAATTATAGACACGTAACAGGTGGGTGTAGCGGTGGACAGGCCTCCCCCCCCCCAGAGACAGTGTTGTGTATAGTGTGAGTGAGGACAGCCAGGAGAAGAGACAGAGTGGACAGCGTCCTGGACAGGGACACCCTAGCTGTCACTCTTCTACACTCGCAGGTAAGTATGACAGTATTTCTGTTAACGTTTCTCTACAAGAGTATGGTAGTTTGTGTGTGCGTGTGTGTGTGTGTGTGTGTGTGTGTGTGTGTGTGTGTGTGTGTGTACCTCCGGTCTTACATACTCTTGAAGCTGTGTATAGCGTTTTCTTTCATCTTATCCATTACGCTAAGACTGATAAAGTACTGACTATTGTCCCTATGATTCAGCTGTGTATTTACCAGTCATCTGTCTTCTAAGTTTCCCTATCCTCCTATTTTTCTCTCTATCCCCTTAATTTAGTCCACCGAGTATTTTATACGTCATGATAATATCCCCTCATGGTCATCCTTGTACTGTAACTGGCGAGCTACTGGCTCTGTTCCTCTAAACCAGTAAGGATCATATAGCGCCTGGCGAAATGGAAGATAATCAGATTTGACCTGAGGAAAGGGAGGTTACCTCCATTTCCTATAATGAAGAGCCCTACGTCACGAAATTCCCTTAAGGAGAACTATTCCTGTAGTATCCCCGTGTCCAATACGAGTATCCCTCTCATTAACTTCACATAATTAACAGGTGCATAATATTCAGTATCCTTCTGCAGAATATTAATGTATAATATCACTTACTTTCCACTCCTACCACTACTACCAGCATTATCTCCACCACTACTACCAGCATTATCTCCACCACTACTACCAGCATTACCTCCACCACTACTACCAGCATTACCTCCACCACTACTACCAGCATTATCTCCACCACTACTACCAGCATTACCTCTACCACTACTACCAGCATTATCTCCACCACTACTACCAGCATTACCTCCACCACTACTATCAGCATTATCTCCACCACTACTATCAGCATTACCTCCACCACTACTTCTCCACTTCCTTCTTCCCCTCTCTGTCCCGTCCCACCTCTTCTATACTGGCTCCCTCACCTTCGTGTGCAAGTCTGACTTGTAAATGGTCCAACTCAGAGGGAAACGCCGTCGTAAGCTCCTCTTTCCTATGTTCGGGTTGTCTTTGTGTATGACTGGTTAAATATTACCGTACTATTAATTAAGAAACATCCTGGAAAGTGAAGGTTTGAGCATACAATGTAAGCAGAAGCTTGTAACGTTTACCTGTCATCTGACGTGTTGGTGAGACAGTAAGATTTATCTGTCATCTTACGTGTTGGTGAGACAGTAAGATTTATCTGTCATCTGGCGTGTTGGTGAGACAGTAAGATTTATCTGTCACCTTACGTGTTGGTGAGACAGTAAGATTTATCTGACATCTTACGTGTTGGTGAGACAGTAAGATTTATCTGTCACCTTACGTGTTGGTGAGACAGTAAGATTTACCTGTCATCTTACGTGTTGGTGAGACAGTAAGATTTACCTGTCACCTTACGTGTTGGTGAGACAGTAAGATTTACCTGTCATCTTACGTGTTGGTGAGACAGTAAGATTTACCTGTCACCTTACGTGTTGGTGAGACAGTAAGATTTATCTGTCACCTTACGTGTTGGTGAAACAAAGGATCAGCGATACTGCCAGTGAAATTAGACTTCCATTTCAGGATGGTAGTACCTCCCTGGATGGTAGTACCTCCCTGGATGGTAGTACCTCCCTGGATGGTAGTACCTCCCTGGATGGTAGTACCTCCCTGGATGGTAGTACCTCCCTGGATGGTAGTACCTCCCTGGATGGTAGTACCTCCCTGGATGGTAGTACCTCCCTGGATGGTAGTACCTCCCTGGATGGTAGTACCTCCCTGGATGGTAGTACCTCCCTGGATGGTAGTACCTCCCTGGATGGTAGTACCTCCCTGGATGGTAGTACCTCCCTGGATGGTAGTACCTCCCTGGATGGTAGTACCTCCCTGGATGGTAGTACCTCCCTGGATGGTAGTACCTCCCTGGATGGTTGTACCTCCCTGGATGGTAGTACCTCCCTGGATGGTTGTACCTCCCTGGATGGTAGTACCTCCCTGGATGGTAGTACCTCCCTGGATGGTTGTACCTCCCTGGATGGTAGTACCTCCCTGGATGGTTGTACCTCCCTGGATGGTAGTACCTCCCTGGATGGTAGTACCTCCCTGGATGGTAGTACCTCCCTGGATGGTAGTACCTCCCTGGATGGTAGTACCTCCCTGGATGGTAGTACCTCCCTGGATGGTAGTACCTCCCTGGATGGTAGTACCTCCCTGGATGGTAGTACCTCCCTGGATGGTAGTACCTCCCTGGATGGTAGTACCTCCCTGGATGGTTGTACCTCCCTGGATGGTAGTACCTCCCTGAATGGTAGTACCTCCCTGGATGGTAGTACCTCCCTGGATGGTAGTACCTCCCTGGATGGTAGTACCTCCCTGGATGGTAGTACCTCCCTGGATGGTAGTACCTCCCTGGATGGTAGTACCTCCCTGGATGGTAGTACCTCCCTGGATGGTTGTCGTCTACCAGCTCACTACCTGGCGTGTACGTGTTTCACACACACACGAGGGTAGTACCTCCCTAGCAGATACACACGTGGACTCCTCCTACGTACAGTTACTACTGCTACTATTACTACTATTACCTCGATTCAGCTCACACACTAACTTCTCACTACCACTTCTCTCCCTAACTCTCAGTGTTCGCCTCTGGGAGTAAATTAGTGGTCCTATCTTAGCCTAACTTATCTACAGGTGATAACAGTATACAATACCTGGAGTTTACCTGGAGAGAGTTTCGGGGGTCAATGCCCCCGCGGCCCGGTCTGTGATTATGAGCACATTTGCAACATGTGAATTAAATTGAAAAACCCATTGGCGGGCGAAATGTTTTAGCTGAAACCTAGAAGTTGCAGATGTGTCTTGGGTTACTAACCGGTGGGTTAGTAACCCAAGGATAATCAAATATTGTGTCTAATTTCACCAGTCTCCTAACACCCAGGTGCCTAGGTTAGGGGTTAGGTAAGGTTTGTCAGGAAACAGGACAAGTGTTTGCTGACGCGGGTTTTGTGATGACCCGCAGCAAGGTACCTACTTAACGTTAAGTGAACAGGGTCAGCAAGTGTAGAGGAACATCATATCGTTTTTACTCGTGCCAGGGATCGATCCCAGGTCCCTTAGTGTGGCTCGAGGCAACTACCAACCGAGCCACCTACGCATTCCCCCATTCGTATATTTCAACGTTAGTTTGTTACATAACTGCTTCCCAAAAATCCCTTGCATGTAATAATAATAATAATAATAATAATAATAATAATAATAATAATAATAATAATAATCTATATTTCTACCAGTATATGATACAACTTATACAGACCATAGCTCACACCAATCACATACTATTATACACAAAGTCCCTGGTTATGCTGAGCATTTCCCGAAAATTAGGTCAGTTTTATCCCAGGATGCGACCCACACCAGTCCACTAACACCCAGGTACCTATTTTACTGCTAGGTGAACATGGACAGCAGGTGTCTTAAGGAAACACGTCCTAAAATTTCCAGCCGTACCGGGGATCGACCCCCGGACCTCAGTGTGTGAGCTGAATGCCTTAATGATCGATTCTCAGGTCACTTTACTGTCTTTATTGCTTTAAATTATTATAATCATAAGCGCTAAACCCTCAAGGGTCTATTGATTTAAAGTATTAGCTATATTTATGAGAATTTTGTTTATCTCTGATATCCTTTCCTTGACATGGTATTTATCCAGCTTATACTATATCCATCCATACTTGGTCACTTTATCCAAGTCTTCCTGGAAGGATATAGTTAGCCACCCAGGATAACCTGGGATAGGGAGTGTTAGCCACCCAGGATAACCTGGGATAGGGAGTGTTAGCCACCCAGGATAACCTGGGATAGGGAGTGTTAGCCATCCAGGATAACCTAGGATAGGGAGTGTTAGCCACCCAGGATAATCTGGGATAGGGAGTGTTAGCCACCCAGGATAACTTGGGATAGGGAGTGTTAGCCACCCAGGATAACCTGGGATAGGGAGTGTTAGCCACCCAGGATAACCTGGGATAGGGAGTGTTAGCCACCCAGGATAACCTGGGATAGGGAGTGTTAGCCACCCAGGATAACCTGGGATAGGGAGTGTTAGCCACCCAGGATAACCTGGGATAGGGAGTGTTAGCCACCCAGGATAACCTCGGATAGGGAGTGTTAGCCACCCAGGATAACCTGGGATAGGGAGTGTTAGCCATCCAGGATAACCTAGGATAGGGAGTGTTAGCCACCCAGGATAATCTGGGATAGGGAGTGCTAGCCACCCAGGATAACCTGGGATAGGGAGTGTTAGCCACCCAGGATAACCTGGGATAGGGAGTGTTAGCCACCCAGGATAACCTGGGATAGGGAGTGTTAGCCACCCAGGATAACCTGGGATAGGGAGTGTTAGCCACCCAGGATAACCTGGGATAGGGAGTGTTAGCCACCCAGGATAACCTGGGATAGGGAGTGTTAGCCACCCAGGATAACCTGGGATAGGGAGTGTTAGCCACCCAGGATAACCTCGGATAGGGAGTGTTAGCCACCCAGGATAACCTGGGATAGGGAGTGTTAGCCACCCAAGATAACCTGGGATAGGGAGTGTTAGCCATCCAGGATAACCCGAGATAGTGCGTCATCAAGGACTGTCTTATTTCCATT